>NW_010400716.1:0-4566 GCF_000710305.1 Buceros rhinoceros silvestris | reverse complement strand
CTGCTCTATGGTGACCCACCGCAGCAGCAGAACACAGCCCGAAAGCCGCGGCCCTGGTTTTGTGCGGCGTATCAATTGCATATTGCGACCTAACTGGTCCTCCTGGGCATCGCTGGCACAATTAAGCTATGAATAATTTAGTATTTGGCAGCCAAGATCCCACCCATATTATTACGCAGCCTTTTTTCTATTTTTCTTCCCCGAATGCAAAGGCAATAAATATTTCATGAACGCTCTCTCAGGTAGAGTGTTCAACCTCGTGTGCAGACACAGAAGATGTCTGCGATGAACAAACCGGAGTGGGGAGACGACTCTAGGAACCTCGTGTCTTTACTCCTAGAGATAATGAATTAATAAAGAGCAAAGCTCTTCCGTGGGCGTATTATCCGTATATGAGTAACCTCAGCGTCCTACATCCGTCAGGGAGCTCTTGCCCGTTTCCTGCCACAACAGGAGGGGAACAGAGGAAGGACTTCCAGGAGACGGGCACCACCCCCGAGAGCTGAGCGGCTGCGGATGCCGGCGGCAGCCGGGATTTCGCAGGTCTCCAAGCTCTGAACTTTTATGTATTAGTATTCCCCGGCACCGCGACAACACGTGCTGCTGCGGAGCTGGCACAGGCGCTCGTGCTTTATTTCAGAGTGGAGGAAAATCTTGGTGTTATTCGGTGACAGACTACGGGGGAAACGGCTCTTTCCTCGTCAGTCACTACGCAACCGACTGAATCCACCGACAGCTTGAAGTCCCCCAAGTCTCCCCTTCTCCCGCTCTGCCCATTTGCAGGCTCTCAGCTCATTCGATCTTTCAGCAGAGACAAACATTTCCTTCTGCTGTTCATGATACTATTTATTTTTAAAGTGTTGTCAGCATAATTTTTACTGCCTCTTTCTGTCTGGCCTTCTTAATTGATGTAAAAACATAGCAGTTGAAGATGTTCTTCCTTGAGAAAGTTGCTAATTTTTCCCCAGAGACCTTTGCCTTGTGTCTGTCTTCAGTCAATTCTCCTCGATTTTGGGAGAAAACTCTAGCGCCACTTCTTCGGCGTGTGTTCACTGCCTCTTGTGACCGTCGCAAACAAACGTGCCCTGGGAAAAGGAGGTGGATCCTTCTCATTTGCGAATACTGTTAACACCATCGTGGACCAAATTCCGTACGCAGCTCCAGATTACGCACCCAGTCAGGGCCTGATCCAAGGGTTGTTGAAGTCCCTGGGAAAATTCCCGCTGGTTTTAACGGGCCGTAGCTCAGACCTTGGGGAGTGGCCATCTCCACTGCGGATGAGCAGGTCAGTCTTGGGGCGTGCTGGAATTTACACGGTGATAGACTCCCAGGGCTGGAAAGGACTTCAGAGGTCACATCTCGAGGCAGGATCAACTAAATGTGTATCTCCCAACAGAGGTCTAACCTCTTCTTAAAGGTCAGCGACTGGGACTCCACAGATTGTGCTTCCAGGCCATCTTTACCGTTAATTATCCTTTCTCTTAAAAAATTCATCATATCTGCTCTAAATCCGTTTTTCCCCAATCTACACCCATTACTTCCTACACCCATTACTACTCCAAGTAAAGGAGAGCAGATCCTGGGATCTCTCCAGAGCAGGAGACTCTACAACCTCTCCAGGCAGCCGGGGCCAGGGCTCTGCCACCTTCACAGTCAAGGAGTGTTTCCTCCTGTTCAGCTGGAACTTCCCGTGTTCCAGTTTGTGCCCGTTGCCCCTTGTCCTGTCACTGGGCACCACTGGGCAGAGTCTGGCCCCTCCTCCTGACCCCCCTTTAGCTCTTGATCCCATGGAGGAGGTCCCCTCTCAGGCTGCTCTTCTCCAGCTGAACAGCCCCAGGGCTCTCAGCCGTTCCTAGCACAGAGATGCTCCAGTCCCCTCCTCATCCTCGCAGCCTCCACTGGGCTCCCTCCAGTAGCTCCTTGTCTCGCTCGAACTGGGGAGCCCAGAACTGGACCCAGGACTCCAGATGTGGTCTCACCAGGGCAGGGTAGAGGGGGAGGAGAACCTCCCTCGACCTGCTGGACACAGTTCTTAAAGCACCCCAGGAGACCATGGCCCTTCTTGGCCACAAGGACACAGTGCTGGCTCTTGGGTCACTTCTTGTCTCCCAGCGCTGCCAGGTCCTGCTCGGCAGAGCTGCTCTCCAGCGGGTCACCCCTGCCCTGCACTGCTGCAGGGGGCTGAATATTCCCCCCAGGGCAGGACCCTGCACTTGCCGCTGTTGAACCTCACTCGGTTCCTGTAGTTGAACGAACATCAGGTGTGCTGCAAATGTGATGGTATTCCACTAAGATTGACTTTTCCAATCTGTGGCAACCTTTGAGTAACGCCACCAGTCCTCAATAACAGCGTGCACTGCGATTTTCCCTTACAGTATAACAAGTGGGGCCAAAATTCTATGCGGCGCTGGTTCACGCTCAAGCGAGGGATGACTGGAGCCTGCTGGGCAGTTCTGTGTTTCAGAAGACAAGCGGCAGCAGCAAAAGGCCAAGTAGTTCCTTAATGAGAAATTAAAACAAACTGTTACCTTTATACCTTTGCAGTTTGCAGTAGTCACTGACTTGGCGGTGCAAGATGCCCCTTCACAGAGGGAGAGCCACAACTGTCCCATCACCACAAGTAACGTGCCACTCGGTGGCTTTTTCTGACAGTCTTAATAAGCCCAAGAAATTGCAAAGAAGCTCGTGATACTGTTTTGTTTTCAAAATCGGAGTTGGTGGGACTGAGCGCAGTGAGCACTGTCACAGAACTGAACCCGCTCTGCTGCTGCTCAGGTACAGAGAGACCTTATTTAATATTTAACAGCAAACACTTCTGAGAAATGTCAAACCATCTCCAAAGTGAGATGTTACAACAACGCTACTGCACTCGCAGCGTGAAAACACTAAGATCTACAACACACCCGACAAACGCTGACCTCAGATTAAGCAAATGTTATCGCAAGCGGCAATGAACGTACTGAAGACACTTCTGGAACGACATCGTGACCTCACCGACACCAGCGAGAGGAGTTCTAATGGCTGCGATAGACCCAGGGCTGCATTCCTGAGCTGCGCTGAGAGGTGCGGAGATGAAATGAATCGTGTTGGAGAAGGCTGACAGATATGGCTGATCAACAGCACGGGGGGGTTAGTGTAAAACAATGACATCGGGCTGGGTAGGGCAGGGATCGTCCCCCTGTGCTGGGCCCTGGGGAGGCCACACCTCCAATCCTGGGGTCAATTTTGACCCCTCACTCCCAGAAGGACATTGAGGGGCTGGAGCGTGTCCAGAGAAGGGCAACAGAGCTGGTGCAGGGTCTGGAGCACAATGTGCTGAGGAGCAGCTGAGGGATATGGGGGGGTTGAGCCTGGAGCAAAGGAGGCTCCAGGGAGACCTTCTAGCTCTGACAACTCCCTGACAGGAGGGTGGAGCGAGGTGGGGGTTGGTCTCTTCTCCCCAGAAACAGGCAACAGCACAAGAGGAAACAGCCTCAAGTTGCACCAAGGGAGGTTGAGGTTGGCCCCGAGGAACCATTTCTTCCCTGTTGGGGCTCTCCAGGCGTGTCCCAGGCTGCCCAGGGTCCCCATCCCTGGAGGGGTTTCCCAGCCCTTGTGTCGAGGTGGTGCTGAGGGACAGGGGGCAGTGGGGACCTGGCAGTGCTGGGGGAACGGGGGGACTCGATGAACTTGAAGGTCTTTTCCAACCAAAATGATTCTGTGATTCTGTGATTAGATCAGAAATGATACTAAGCGCAACAAAACAGATTAATGAATTATTAAGGTTCTTTGATGTGTTCAAACACCAACAGAGACTGCATTAAAAAATCATGTGCACCCACCCACTCGGTGTTCACGCACCAACTCTGCCCTTGCTGTAACACCGAGCAGATGGAAGCTGGACAGGCCGGCACTGAGCTGGGCTGCCCGGCGAGGCTCTGAAAGCTCCATCCTCAGGGGTTTTAAGTAAGTCTCACTGTGAGGAGCATCAGGTCAAGCATTTAAGTAATTTCAATGTATTTATGATCAGGACGTATTTTCTTCAAACGGGTTATTATGTCCCTGTACATGTTCTTCGTGTGTACACCAGGCTGCGAGAGAGGAGAAATGAAAGTGTCAACCCTTCTGACTTCATTTCCCCCCCCATACAGGAGTACAGATTTATCCACCTCAGAGCCAGACTCTTCCCGAGTAGATTTAGGACACAGAAACCACCAAGGTTCTGATGAACGTGGCTGTTTATCTGTTTTATCTTGTGTGTTACTGGCGCGTTGAACCCTCCCAAGATGGACCATCTGCTTTGAAGTCTGGTGTGAAGGACAAGGCCCACTGTGACCACACTGTGGGAGACAAAAGGTGCAGGTGAGAAGGGTTGGAAATGCCTCCCCTTCCCGCCTACTCATAAATAATGGCTGTTATTTTGCAGTCAGGTTTTGCAAGAGCTCAGTCTCTCTCAACACCGCTCCCTGCTCACACTCCCGAGGACAATCTTCCTGCTCGAGGCGAGTGCTGGGCCGTTTTCCAGGGCTGTCTGAGAGCCAGGCCCATCACCCCGTAGCCAGGCGGCCGCGTTGCCTTTGGGCCGGG
>NW_010400715.1:46913-53098 GCF_000710305.1 Buceros rhinoceros silvestris | reverse complement strand
GAGCATCCCCCGCCCCTTTCCGCTGGCTGTGCGGCTCCCTGCCGGAGGAGCCCCGCTGACCTGGCCACAGTTCCCTACCATGGCTCTCGCCGTGTTTGGGCTGGGGGGCGGGCGCGGCGGCGGCGCGGTACTCGGGTTCCTTTTCATGTGCGAGAAGGGACAAAACACACCTAGTAGTTAAACCTGGGCTTGAGCTGTACGTCGGGGGCATCCGTAGCGGTACCCGCTAGGCCAGCCTGGTTACTAATACGTGCGCTCTGAGCTGTCGGCCCTTGCGGTATTAGCGTGTTCGTGCTAGTGGTTCAGTGTCTTGCTTTGACTTTCATTTCCGAAGCTTTGTAAGGGCTCTCAACTCAGGGGTACTTTCAGCTGCCCCTCTGAGTGCAATTTCAGCTCAAGACTTCAGTGATTTGGTGTCACTTCACAGAGATACAGGTAGCTGCACTGCAAGCCATCAAAAGCTTCGTGGACGTTTGTGCTGGGCTGCTGTCTCCCACTCGATTTGCAGTGATAGGAATTGAAGCTCTCAGATTGGTAATTGCTCGCTTAACAAAAGTTACTAGCGATTCCCGTAAGGCTTGTTAGCCCTCATATGAAATAACAGCACCCTTATTATTTGTTGAAGTGAATGAATGTTACAAATAATTTATAACATTGTGAAGCTCTCTTGGTTGAGCACACAATATTGACAATGATTGAGTGTAGAATATGGGGCTGAAAAAAATAAAACTGGATTTTCTCTAAAAAGTTATCTAATGGGTCATAGAGGAGGTGAGGTAAAAATAAGGCAGGAGTAGTGTTTATCTTATGTGAAACAGACTAAACTATGATTACTGATCAGAATTGTGAGCAGTAAAAATAACAAAGACATCTTGCAGAATGAGTTTGACGCTTGTCTAGCTGCCTTGGTGCACAGCATGCAAAGCTGAATTTATTTCAGGTGTGAGAGGGAACACTGATTCATAATACAGTGGAACTTGTAATCATTACAGTCTTGTGGTAAGAGCTCAGTCATGAGGCTGATGTCCATATTAAATTTTAATAGCTCTTGATAAGTCCCTGACTATAACTAAGAAGTGCACTCACTTGTAAGCTGGTGCATAAATTTCCTTCTTGGCTCTTTTACTTGTTCATGCTTTTCTACAAAAAATGTGGAGCAGTTCAGGTGACTCACTTCAAACATGCGTGATGACATGGGAATGTTTCTTCTTGTGGATAAGGGAGGTGGAGGGCAGCAGAAGAGACGCAAACTCCAGATTTACTCTGAAAGATCCCCCTACAGTTTTTGGGATTATTATCTTTTATAGGGTGGTGTGTATGGTGGGTGGTGTATTTCCTTGTATGTAGTCAGTCTAGAGCTTTTAAATCTTGGATTGGTTGCATTAGATTAAAAATTCTTTAGCTTCTGTGTTGTGTGTTAGGTTGCCAGATGCATACGGTCTAGGACTTGAGTCTGACTAGTTACTACAGCCTCAAAAATGTGCAGAGTCATATTTTGAAATATCACAGCTGCAGAGGTGTGGACCCCTATATGCCTGCTTGAGTCTTCAGGAGTCTCAAATGAGAATTGTTTTGACCTTTTCTATCCTGCTCATCTTGATGTTAGATTTCCTATTGCTGGTTGCAAAAGTTCGCTGCTTTTTGCTGCTAGTGAGAATTTGAAAGATCACGAAAGGAAATGGAAGAGAGAGGGATAGGAAGGAGCTGTAGAAAGGTAACATAACTTCAATAACAAGAAGAGCCAATTTTATTTATGCACAGTAATAAATTTGATAGTAAGTAAATGGCTTAGGTTATACTTAGGAAAAGACTGTCTCCCTTTGATCAATGTGCACCCTTTGTGTTGTCATCTGAGGGAAACTCTCAGTGCCTGGTTGGGGATGGGAGTGCATGTTTGGACTGTAATGAAGTACAAAATTGAACTAACCCTCAAAATGCAGTTGGCATTCTTCATTCCTTGTCTTGACCAACTGCTGGCAGATGGCCTGGCTCTCGGATTGACTAGCGACCCTGTACTCCTCAGCCTGCTTCTTTGCCATGTGCAGGCTGTCATCTAGCCCAGTAGGAGAGCAGTAGTTTTCCTTGTCTCAGCAGAGTGGTAATTATATTTCCAATACTTTCCCCAAATTCAGTTTGCTCTCCTTGGATTAGTTAGAAACATAGACTTTGAACAGGTTGTCAGGGGCAGTAATCTGTAAGCTCAAGAGATGTCTTGTTTTAGAGTTATGGCTTAGTATTAGCTCATCACAAATGATGAGTAGAAAATGATGATATAATTTTGAATCTTTAAAGACATAATTGGAATTGGAAAATCTATCTTGTGTGAATAGAGAAAGAGCTATTTTTATTTTCTTCAATAGTCCAAAACCAAGCGTCCTCTGAGAATCACCTTTACAAGAAAATCTATTAATGTAAGGGAAAATAAAAATGCTGTATGGCACGTTTACATAGAAGTGTGTTTTTGATGCTGTAAACTTATTTCCTACTGCACAGTATTAAAAAGTGAGCCTTTGCAATGTACACAATAAATAAATGGTTTTTACTTTCAAGCACTTATTATATTAGTTTTCTCCAGTGTTGCAAAGTCACGTAGCTCCAGTCAAGTAAGGAGTTGAATTGCATCTGATTTTTTTTTTTTTTTTTTTTTGGCTGACATTCAAACCACCTCCTTGCTGTGTCAAGTGCAGTTGGTGTATCTGAATGGGATGGACGGTGCTGCCTCGTGTCATCTTTTCAAGTGTTTTTTCTGCTGTTTTCACTGCTGCAGTGATCTCATCATTCATGATTTGATGTCCAGGTCTATGTGTTGACTGTGTGGCCAGTTATTAGCAGTGCTTGTGTTAAATCACTGCAGCTGCTCATGTAATGAAGTAAACCATCTGAAGCGGTATCAGATATTAAAAACTTTCTCTTTTTCTTAATGAATTTGTCAGTGTTAAAATAGTGAGTCTTTGAGTTCTTCCCCTGCACGGTAGCATGTTGTTGTCTGAGATAATCCTCCTTGTTGTTTACTGTGAGAAGCAATTTCCACATTGCAAGCAAAAGCTCACTGGCAGCAGTATTTTTCAAGAATCTGGGTAACATTTGGACTGCTGAGTTATAACCTGATGCCTCAAATAGTAAAATTTCTGTGAGGTTTTATGGAGATTCTCATGGTGTATGTGGTAATAGGCACGTACAACCTTCTGTATTAGAGGTCAGTTATTAGTATAATCAGCTTTATATGTTTTTAAAAATATATATCAGGTATTTAGTCTGCAACTTCTGAAACTTTCTAGAAGTTCTTAAATAGTATTACTGATAGCCAACTTGAAGTTTCTCACTTTTCTTGGAAGCTACGGACTTTGGGGCATGGACATTTGTCTCCACCTGAAAATTGAAGTCACCATCACTTTTTGATTTCTATGACATTTCTGGCTTTTTTAAAAAAAATTCCTGGGTTAAAAAAACAAAACCTGGAGGTAAACTTACACCTTTTTGTGGTATTTTGCATTTGTTTGGATGGTGGTTAGGCGTAGAAAACATTACTTCTGGACAGTCCTGTTCCTTGACATTTGTCAGAGAAGCTGTATGTTTGGACTTTGTAATGTCTTTTTGCTGCTTGTATGCTGTTTGAATCTTGTGGATAACTTCAAATTTGCCTGAAGGGTGAAAATTTCTGGAATTTTCAGGAAGTTTTTTTTGTACTGTTCTTAAAACTGCCTTCCCCAATACCCCAACACCCAACAAATGTAGGAGTGTAGGAAGATAATACATAAGCTCCTTTGTGACCCTCATTGAGTTGTCTTGCCAGGTGACTAATATAGCATGGGCTGGCTGTGGTAGTGGGAGGGGTGTATGGGCAGCTATTGGAAGCCTGAAGTTTGCAGGACAGATCTTCTATGGAGATGTGGGCAGGAGACTGAGAAGGATGCTCAAAGGATAAGAAACTTTCAAGTTAGACCAAGGTACCAGTTTTAAAAGGAAAACAGGGAGTCTCAGTAAAAGATCTTGAAGAGGACTGATAATTTTCTACACCCTCTTCGTCAAACAAGGTTTCAGTAGACATTAGAGAATGAAAACTGAGAAAAAAAACCAGCAAATAATCCAACTAGAGGCAAAAAGTTTGTTTAGACCACCTTCTTGTACAGTACTCGAGCAACTCGGAGGTACAAATCTTTCTAAGCACCAAGCTTTCTAAGTATTGGTGCTATTTTTTTTTTATTGCTTTGCATGCGACTGTTCTATACTCTACTTGTCTCTTATGTTTATGCAGTTTTCAGAGTATAATCAGAATTTGTTTTGTGTAATAGTACAAAACAAATCCACATTTTCATTGTTACATGTGATTGGTGTAAGAAACAAATGGCAAATTTTGCCATAGATGGTGTGGTGGGTTGACCCTGGCTGGATGCCAGATACCCAACAAAGGTGGTCTACCACTCCCCTCCTCAGCTGGACAGGGGAGAGAGTATAGAGTGAAAGGCTCATAGGTCAATATAAAGAACAGGGAGAGATCGCTTGGTAATTACTGTTGTGGGCCAAACAGACTCTATGTGGGGAAATTAGTTTCATTCATTATGACTCAAAATCAGAGTTGGATAAAGAGAAAGCAAAAACTTAATCTTCAAAACACCTTCCTCTCACCCATCTTTCTTCCCAGGTTCAGCTTTACTCCCAATTTCTCTACCGCCTCCCTTGAGTGGCACAGAGAGATGGGAATGAAGGTTGCAGTGTGTTGTCTCTGCCGCTCCTTTCTTCTCGGGGGAGGACTCATCATGCGCTTTCCCTTCGCAACTGTGGGATTCTGCCCATGGGAGATAGTCCTCCACAAACTTCTCCAACGTGAGTCCTTCCCATGGACTGCAGTTCTTCATGAATTTCCAGTGTGGGTCCCTTCCACAGGGTCTAGACTTTCAGGAACAGACTGCTCAAGCATGGGTCCCCCACAGGATTGCAAGTCCTGTCTGCAAACCTGCTCCAGTGTGGGATCCTCTGTCTCCACAGGTCCTGCCAGGAGTCTGCTTCAGCACAGGCTTTCCATGGGATCACAGCCTGCTTCAGGCACATCTACCTGCTCTGGCATTGGGCCTTCCACGGGCTTCCAGGGGGACAGCCTGTCTTGCCGTGATCTCCACTGTGGGCTGCAGGGGAATCTCTGCTCTGGTGCGTGGAGCACCTCCTCCCCTCTCTTTCAGTGACCTTGGTGTCTGCAGAATTGTTTCTCTCGCATAGTCTCAGTCCTCTCTCTTCTGACTGCTGTTGACATTGAGCAGGTTTTTTCCCCTACTTCTTAAATACGTTATCACAGAGGTGCTAGCAGAGTCACTGATGGGCTCTGCCTTGGTCATCATTGGGTTTGTCGTGGAACTGACTGGCATTGGCTCTGACTAGCATAGGGGAAACTGCTCAGAGAAACAACTCCGTAGTTCCCCTGCTACCAAAACGTTGCCATGGGAATTCAGTACAGGTAGCATTTGGACAGAAGTGTTGTATGAATTATTTTTTGCTTTAACCACACTTTGATAGTTGACTCTACACTGTATATTAATGCAAGACGAATGCTCAATCAGTATAACCTACAGAAATGGTTTAGTTGTGCCTCACTTTACTGGAGTGAGATGCTGGATATGCATCGTGAAAAGCTTGATCTGTGCTAGTACATAGATAATCCTCTAGGAATTTGCATAGGATCTCAGCTTCACAGTACCAAAATCCTGTAATCTGCTGTGGAAAATTCAAGAATGAGGTCATTCTCAGGGGAGAGTGATTCTGACCTTAAAAATGCTCCTCTTCGTGTTATTGTTGCTTGGCAACAAGGTCGTCTTCCAAGAAATGGGTAGATTCTGGAATTTTTTTTTTTTCTGGGAAGGCATTGTCAGCTGGACTATGTTTGTCTTCATCTCATTGTAAGTGACTTTGCAGTGGTTAAAACTGTTTTTATGGTGATGGGAGCTGGACAATCAGAAGTGTGAGTGAGTGATCCACAGTTCATGGTGCTTGCTTAGCAAAGCTGTAGTTTCAAGTTGCTGGACAACTGGTCACAGACTGAGTACTAGTTAATGGTTTCAAATTGTACCACTTTTCTGTTCTTTTCTGTTACAGCCGATGCCTTTGACATGTGGATACTAAGAACATTTTCTTGCACCGCTGCCGACCCCCCCCCCCCCCCCCTTTTTTTTTTTTAATTGTGCTCTGGGTTGTGG
>NW_010400715.1:0-46882 GCF_000710305.1 Buceros rhinoceros silvestris | reverse complement strand
CCGCCCCCCCCCCCCACCTTTTTTTTTTAGTAGATGCAGTTGGGTCTGGGAACCCTCAGGGTGGTGGGAGCTTTCGTGTATAAAGACAGCCCAGTAATGAGTCCAGGAAGCAGAGGCGCATAGGATACTGACATTTACGGATTATATGGGTTATATGGCAAGGAAGAGAAGAATTCATGTGGAGACCAGCTACTGGAAACCAGAATTGCAGCCTTCTATTTATGGTGTTTGACCTTTGTTTTAGAGTGTAATGGGTTTTATTGCTAATTAGTTTTTCCTAAAAATAAAAAGGCAGACATTATTTCCAGAAGACTTTCTCTGATAAATTGTTTTACAGTGATAAAATTCTAATCTAAACATTCTGAAGTCTCTGACAACATGACATCTGCTTAGGTAACGAATTTATTTTCAGTTGTGCTGGTTATAACCAGTTCTTTACATAATTGTACCTAATGAATTGATAGACCCTGGAAGATTTGTGCCAAAATGTGATGTACTGTTATAGAAAGTTTTTGAATTAAAAGTCCTTCTAGTTTTCTGAGGCAGCTTTATCCCTATATGTAGAAGAAAATTTTGACTGATATGTTTCACTTTCTCCTACCGCCTCCCTCTCAAAAATCAGAGCAAGAACATAAGTGCAATTTACATCCTTGTGTGCAACTTCGCAATTCTTGGTGAAAGTGATCAATGGGGTCCTCCCTCTTATCCCACTCTGACAGAACAGGAAAGAATTGCCACTTGGCAAGTAATTGCAACTTGTCTCTGTGCTGATAAACACTGCTTTAAGTTTCACCCTATGCAGCTAAAATCTTAAGTTTCTATTTCATACCCCAAAATGAATGCAAACTATTAGATGTTGTTGGAAGATTATGGCACTGGTAGCTGGCAAGGTTTTCCTGCAATCAGAATAAAAATATGAAACAAATGTGTGCTGTATCTAGTCTGAATTGAAATGCTAAAGTTGGTGGTATATTTCCTGTGGTTTTTGCAGAGAGCCAGCACAAGGCAGAAAAGTTACCACCTAGTTAAGTTAGATTAACCAGAAGTTCTCAAGGTGATTAGCCTGCAGTTCATGTTGAGCAGCCATACTGTATAAAAAGATTTAGCCTGGGCTGTGCTAGCACAGAAGGTTTTGTGCCACTGTGGTAAACTCGGACTGAGGGACTGATTTGGTTGAGAACGCTGCAGTAAAGGTTACTTCTTTAGCCAAATCAGTTCTGTGATCTCATTTGACTTTGCAGACACTTGGGTTAATGATAGGGGTGTGTACAATGATGACAGCACAAATCAGTGCTGCTGCTGAGAAGTTAGGGCTTCCCATTTGGGCAAACCTTTTGCATTTTACAAGGAAAGTAAAACGTCGATGTATTTACAGATGTGAGTGGAGTTGATCATGAAGGGCTGAGAACCAGTCTGAAATGGTGGGGAGAAAAGCAATTTGACTCAGTTCTATGTTCAACACTTGAAGCCAATGAAGAATGAAGTAAAGGGCTTGTCACTACCCTTTAGTCATTGAGAGTGGAACTTAGGTGTAACATTCTTGAAAAAATTAAACAGAAAACCCAAAACAAACTCTCTGCTTTTTGCCATTGGTAGTGATTTTCATCTGCTTTAGAAATCTTCCTGAAGGACTTGGCAGCAAATGCCTGATCTCCCCTAGGAAGCAAGTATTGAAGAGTCTCGTGAGCAATCAGTTAAATTGAAAGGTAGCTCTTTTTCCTATCACATCTTCCGCCTCCTAAACTGGTATGTGTTGTACCTTCCAAGTGATGAGTATTACTATTTCAGTTATAGCAGAAAATGGAGATAATGACTTTCATTTTAAGTCTGTCATCTCTTTTTGAAAAACTCTACTTCGTGATATCACCTGTAGAGTCTGAAATTGTCTACCGCATCCTCTCTAAAAGTGCTTCTGAGGTGTAGGGGTATAACCTCCATCTCAGTATGTGATGGTGAAGGTAAATTACTTGACTATTGCATAGGGAATTGAACTAGTAAATGTGCTGCTGAAAAAAAAGAAAGAATAATTCTCTTGAGACTTTGCATAAAGATGTAGTATTGTGCTGTTTATATATATTAACCTCTGAAAGTCTTAATGATATTATCTCTGTCTTTTTAAGGTACTAGCATAAAGTTGCTAGTTATAAGGATGCTTTTCTGTAGTCTCAATGCTATAAAAGGTTGTTAGATAACTTTATAACAGGTGAGAAGAAATACAGTCTTTGGGGTTTAAGACTTCAGTAGATGGCTGAAGACTTTAATTTAGCAGTTTAGCATCTGTTACTGAAATTAGCCCTGGTCATAGTTAAACCTCTTCCTTTGGAATGAGGAGGTAGCCTCTGCATTTCCTCTTTAGACTGGTTACAGAATAGTAATATGTTACATTAGTTATCTTGCTGTGATTAACGCTGCAGTCCTCATCTCTTTAAACTAGCCCTTTCACTGAAAAGAGCAGTCTGTTCTCCCACCCTTCTGACAGCATGTATTTGCACCCTCCTTTCTGTTGGCACAGCTGTTTGCATGGACACGTGGTTGAACTGCATCTCGGACTCTGTTGTATGGTTTTGTGTGTTTTTTCTTTCTTTTCTTCAAGATAGTAAGCAACATGCTATGTTTCACCATGAGGTTGAAAGACAACTACACAAACAAAAGTGAAGGTGCAGAATAGGCTGAAGTGGAAAGGCAGCACAGTTCTATTTTTTTCTTCCTTTCCCCAGTGGCTGTTCATTTATCACCTTAAAATGCAATTTCTCTAAGCTCCCTAGTGGATTTTATGAATTTCACCAGGTGATTTCACAGCTGATATTAAAGGGCTGTATAGAGCAGAAGACCATGTTAGATTCTGTCAAAGTGTGTTATTTCTATTGTAACGTGTCACTAAAGACTACTGTATTTGACTTCTGTTAATATGATTCATATGGTGAATTTTTTACTTACTGAAGGTGACTGTATATCGGTAATACTGAATATGAAATAAGAAAACTGGTGTGCCAGGAAATTAGGCGTGCAGACAGCTGAATTACTAAGCAAAGCAAATTTGGCTGCAGATGTGGAGCTTGGATTTCTTCTTTGAGTTAGTTTGTGCTGACTTTGGAAAGAAACTTCTTTCTTAAATTCTAGTGGCCTTCATACAGTAGCCTTAAAGTTCTCATATTTTGTAGGTGCTAGATACTGATTTGTTCTTAACTTTTTTAACCACATCCCTTGGCAGGCAGTGTGAAATCTGTGGTGATTAACTATTGCCGTAGTACAGGAAGTGGAATTGCAATTATTTTTCCAAGCAAAGAATATAGTACTCCTTGCTAAAAAAGCAATGAAGAAGCTTTAAAAATTGTCTAATCCCATGCAACGGTTTCTTCCTTCACTATCAGAGTGGTCTGTCTCAGACAGGTGAAGCTTTAAAGATTTCAGTTCAGCTGCAGTGGTTCTGCTATGTAAAAAATAATGTTTGGGGTTTGGTTTTTTTTTTTTTGGAAATACTTTCATACTTGAGTTTTCTGACTGTAGTTATTTGCCAGTATGCCACTCTTTGATCCTGCCTTAGTCTGTTGATAGCAAGTAAGACTTCTGAAGTAGCATTTTATTTTCCAAAAATACAGCATACGGAAGTCTTTTTTTGGTTGTTTTGACTGAGGCCTTAGCAGCTTGAGGCTTTTATAAACAATTCTGCAAGACTGGAAGTGATTAAAATAATGTATTTTTAATGAATTCCTTCTTTGTATGCTTGTTCATACCTCCACATGCTCTAACAATTGGTTTTCATGTGTGTCTGTATGGAAGAATCTTCTGGGTTGTTCAGTTCACTTCCTTAAAGAAGGACTCTGTTTTGTTCTTGGTTTATGAACCAGTAGAATCCAGGTCATTATGTATGCTTTTCAGTAACTTTTTTTTTCCTTCTACCAAAAGCAGGATAACCAAGCAAAAGCCTAAAGAATGAAACATACCCCCTGCAAATCAATTCTCTCAGTCTTGGCAATCTAAAAAATCCTTACCCCCACCTCCTGCTCTGGTCTTTTCTAAAGATCACATTGCTCTCTTTTTCCTGAGGCTTCTTGTCCTCCCAGGTTACTGTAAAAACAGGTTGAGGGTTTCTCCTCCCCCTCGGATACTATTAATTTTCAATTTAATGTCTTCATAGAACAGCTATGCAGAATGTCAGCTACACCATCTGTCCCATCCGTGTCATCTGTCACTCTAATTTAGGCCACCTGTGTTAGTAAGAAAAGCTTTACTTTTGCTTGTCAAAACACCTTTCAACACTTCTGTGTTTTTTAACATTTCATTAAAAATAAGAATCATAAAATTGGGGGGGGAATAACCAGTTGTGAATGACAGTGTTTTGTGTCTGGTGTTTTTTTTTTTTAAAGTACTGACTGGCATGTGTTTCCATTTTGGGCTTATGAAAAATAGAAATAACTGCCTGTGGCAGCATGAGGTACTTGATTAAATACTTTAGAGCTCAAAATATGTCCTGAAATCTCTCATGTGAAACTTGTTTCAGTATTTTAGAGAGCTAATAAGAAACACTATAAAGTGCTATTCTGGAACACTTATTTGATGGAAATTTGTATTCCTATGAAGACAAAATTAATTACTCTGTTGTAAAAACATTTATTGTGAGCAGCAGAACTGCAAAGCCTGGGTTTCTGTGAATTTGTTCTTTTTCCTCTTCAGCATATTAATACTTGGCTGTTCTGGCTCTTTATCCTTATTGGTAGGTTTTCTTTCTTGCCAGGCAAGAATAGTACATATTTGGTTGGAATAAACTGGCCAAACAATATGTAATATCAGAGTTTGTCATGTCTTTCTTCTCAATAGCACTGAGCTTGGTTTCTGTCTTAGCCACTGACAGCTTATATGTACAAAAAAATGGAAATTGGACAAAGGGTTCAAAGGCAGTTTTGGGGAGAAAGGGGGAAGTAGCAGATTGCACAAACATAAAACTCACTTCCTCAGCTGAAAAAATTGTTAGATTTTGCCTGAAAAGATAATAGAAAGAAAAGCATATGCTTGATCTTCCTGATTAAAGGTGGGAAATTAAAGGTTTAATTAGAAGCAATTTATTTTAACATGCTTGAGAGATTGTTTTTCATAGGGTAGCCCTCTTGCAGGGAAAGTAACATTAAATTACACAGTCAGATCAACATATAGTGAAACCATTTCCTTGTTTGTAGATTGAGTTCCCATCTCGTGATTCTCTTGTGGGTGACTTACAGGGTGGGTGCTTTGGGGTTTTTTGGTGTTGTGGTGGGTTTTTTTGGTAATGTGCATTTAAGTTTAAAAATAAATCTTTTAAGCAATTCAGTTTCCTGAGTGGATGTATAGTGTTGCCAGGTATACTCAACAGCTGTTTCTCTCAATTATGACTTATTACTCCAAGTTTTATGGCAAATCAAATTGATTGTAGTATCAGCATGTCTTTAACTGGCCATCTTAATGTAAACCATGGAAGCAAAGTCTCTGATATCACCTTAGAACTGAATTTACTTGTATATTTAAGCATTTTATATGCTTAAACTTTAAAATGTAACTTTGGGATAATTTTCTCCCTTTCTATTCCTTTTCTATTGTGTCCCTCAAATATACTGAAGATTATATAAATTTATTTATAGTTGTTTACTGTCAGAATTTATTAGGTGTTGATGTATTTAAGTATAAACATTTCACGTTCTTTTAATAAATAGTATCTTGTGGTTTGCATAGTCTGACAAGCTTGTCTGTGTTATACTGTTTTAAAAAGATGTCTTTTCTGAACCAAAGATGCTTCTCAGCTTTTACATGAAACATCAGTGATGTATGTTCACAGGAGTCATGTCAGAAGTTTGACCTGGAGCTTGCTATCTTGGCATGGCTGCACCAGAGCCTGGCGGGTATGAAAGATGAGCATCAACCAATTTCCTCACAGATTTCTTGCAAGTTTTCCTCCTCATCTCTTTGTTTGAAAACAGCTTCAATTATGCTCCTAGTGGTGGAGTTCCATGTGCAGTGTAGGAAGTGAGGTGGGCTTGTTTGAAGCATTTTTTATCTAATATTTAATGTTCCGCAGGAAGCCTGTAGGGGTTCGGAGTATCCTGAGCACTAGTGTAGCTGTTTGCAGCATAAATGCTTTTCTTTGCACTCCCCTTTTCTGTGGTGTTTTATAGAAAGATAACGGCGTCCACATATTGTAGAGGCATAAAGAGCTAACTGAACGGAATGTCTTACTAGCAGTGGTATAGCCCCTTCAGTATAAGGTGGTACCTCCACTACAAGAACTGTTTTTCTCATACAAGGGTTCTCTCATTGTTTATTGACAAATGGTTTTTAGTGACACAATGTGCAGCTTGCAGCCAGGCATTGCTCCCTTGGTTACGCTGGCAGGTAGAAGTGCTGATGCTGCTGCCAGAGAACTGCTGATTCTGAGTTGTTTTAAGCCAGGATTGGCTGCCTGGTATGGTTACAGTCAGCATACTGGCATAACTAGGGAGACAGGCTGGGGACCAGAGTGACTGAGTGGGGGCTAGGGACTGCTAAGATCAGCTCAGCTATTAAAATGTGTTTACCGTAATATTTTTTAAAAAAGTCTTAAATTTGAGCATGCCCATAAGAACCACACCCATGATTTGCCTACTAGCATATGTCTGGCAAAGTCCAAGTGGTGGCAGCTGTGAAAGTTTAAAAATGGGGTCTTTTTTCAAGTTTGTTTTTTAGTTTCAAATTGGCTCACTGTGTTAATTTGTATACGTTAGTAGGAGGTGAGCAGGTTGAGGAGTATTCGGGAGTGTGAGAGAGAGATTGACCACTGGGACAACATCCTGCCTTCCCTGAGACAGGCCTAACAGGCTCACAAAGTGCATAATACAGAGGACTCCTGGTCCCCTTTCCATCAGGATGCCCCATGTCCTTCTGGTCATTGTGTTCAATGGTAACAAGTTCCTGCCGGACACAGCAGGTGTGTTGCCCCAGCAACACCCCCACCTTCCTAGGTGCAACAGGTATGAGGCCCTGCAAGTGGAGCCAATCAATCATGATGATTCATCCAGCTCAGAAGTGTTGCTGAAGTTAAGTTGGCCCAAGCCCAGCATCAAAACCACTTCTACAAAGAAAAAGTGACGGGTCATTGTCATAGGTGCCTCTCTTCTGAAGGAAACAGAAGGCCTGATATGTAGATGTGACCCACTGGGTCAGACTGCTGCCTTGCTGGGGCCTGGGTTAAGGATGTGTCAAGAAAGCTTCCTGCTCTGGTATGACCCTCATACTGTTATCCATTATTGACTTTTCAGGTAGGTAGTGATGAACTTGAAACAAGAAACCTGAGGACAATCAAGAGAGGGAACTTCAGGGCCCTGGGACAACTGGTCAAGGGGTCAGGAGCTCAGGTGGTGTTCTCCTCTGTCCCTCTAGTTGCAGGGGATGATAAGGGAAGACACAGGAAGACCCTCCAGATCAATACCTGGCCTTGAGCCTGTGTCACCAGCAAGACTTCAATTTTTTTGATCATGGCGTGGTTTACATGACACCAGGCCTGCTGTTGACAGACAGGGTACACCTGTCCCAGAGGGGAAAGAGCACAGGAGTTGGTGGGGCTCATTGAAAGAGCTTTAAACTAGATCTGAATGGGGAAAGGGATAAAATCAGGTTTGCTGGAGCTAAGCCTGAGAGCAAAACATCGATGTTTCTGGGACAGTGTGCTAGCAAGCTCCTGGGGTCTGCCACACCAGTGGAGATAGCGGACGCTCTGCCAAGCAGTACTATAGATGCAAGGGATGCTGGTGTGCTAGGAAATACGGTAGTGCCTGGGAATGGTCAGGCAGGAATTAGGCCTTCTTCCCCCCAAAGGTGAGGGGATCAGTAGCCCAGCTGAAGTGCCTCTACACCAATGCACGCAGCATAGGCAACACACAGGAGGAGCTAGAAGCCATTGTACAGCACGAAAAC
This sequence comes from Buceros rhinoceros silvestris, assembly GCF_000710305.1. NCBI lineage: Eukaryota > Metazoa > Chordata > Aves > Bucerotiformes > Bucerotidae > Buceros > Buceros rhinoceros. The sequence goes on along the minus strand of NW_010400715.1, from coordinate 38,965 downwards.
TATGATACAGTGGTTATCACAGACACAGTGGGACAACTTGCAGAACTGGAGTGCTGCATTGGATGGCTACAAACTCTTCAGGAGGGATAGGCCAGGAGGGAGTGGCAGGGAAGTGGCTGTGTATGTTAGGGAGATTTTTGATTGTCTAGAGCTTGACATTGGTGATGAAAGGGTAGAGTGTTTCTGGGTAAGAATCATGGGGAAGGCCAGCAAAATGGCTACAAACTCGTCAGGAGGGATAGGCCAGGAGGGAGTGGCAGGGAAGTGGCTGTGTATGTTAGGGAGATTTTTGATTGTCTAGAGCTTGACATTGGTGATGAAAGGGTAGAGTGTTTCTGGGTAAGAATCATGGGGAAGGCCAGCAAAGCAGACATCATGCTGGGAGTCTGTTATAGACCACCCAACCAGGATGAAGAAGTAGGTGAAATATTCTGTAAGCAGCTGGAAGAAGTCTCACCATCACTGCCACTTGTTCTTGTGGGAGATTTCAACTTATCAGATGTCTGCTGGAAACACAATACAGCAGAGAGGAAGCAGTCTAGGAGGTTCCTAGAGTGTGTGGAAGAGAACTTCCTTACACAGCTGGTGAGCCAGCCAACCACGGCAGGCTTTCTGCTGGACCTGTTGTTTATGAACAGAGAAGGTCTTCTGGGAGGTATGAAAGATGAAAGTTGGAGGCCATCTTGGCCACAGTGATCATGAGATGGTAGTTTTCAATTGAGGAAGTAAGAAGGGAGGTCAGTAGAACTGCCACCTTGGACTTTTGGGGGCCAGACTTGGAATGAGCCAAGTAGGGAAGGCTCCCTGCTGGACCTGTTGTTCACAAACAGAGAAGGACTTGTGGGTGATGTGAAGGTTGGAGGCCTTCTTGGCCACAGTGACCATGAGATGGTAGGGTTTTCAATATCTGAGGAAGTAAGAAGGGAGGTCAGTAGAACTGCCACCTTGGACTTTTGGGGGCCAGACTTGGAACTATTTAGGAGACTGGTTGACAGGGTCCCTTGGGAGGCAGCCCTGAAGGGCAAAGAAGTCCAGGAAGGCTGGACAGTCCTTAAGAGGGAAATTTTTAAGGCTCAGGAGCAGGCTGTCCCGGTGTGCTGTAGGACAAGCTGGTGGGGAAAAAGACCGTCCTGGCTGAACAGAGAGCTTTGGCTGGAGCTCAGGAAGAGAAGGAAAGTCTATGGCCTGTGGAAGAAGGGTCAGGCCACTCTGGAAGAGGGAACAGTAAATGAATTATGCACAAGTCTATGGGGCCAGATGGGATCCAACCAAGAATTCCAAGGGAGCTGGCAGAAGTGCTCAACAAGCCACTTTCCATCATTTACAACAGTCCTGGCTAATTGGCAGATGTTGATCAACTGAAGGTTAGCAAATGTGATGACCATCTACAAGAAAGGCTGTTAGGAGGATCCAGGGAACTACAGACCTGTCAGTCTGACCTCAGTGCTGCGGAAAGTTATGGAGCATTGAGTGCTATCACATGGCACATACAGGACAACCAGGTGATCACGGTCAGTCAGCATGCGTTTATGAAAGGCAGGTCCTGTTTGACCAGCTTGATCTCCTTCTGTGGGGAGGTGACCCACTTAGTGGGTGAGGGAAGAGCTGTGCGTGTTGTCTACCTAGACTTCAGTAAAGCTTTTGACACTGTTTTGCACAGTTTTCTCCTGGAGACACTGGCTGCTCATGGCTTGGAGGAGTGTGCTCTTCATTGGATGAAAAACTGGCTGGATGGCTGGACCCAAAGGGTGGTGGTAAATGGAGTTAACTCCAGTTGGTAGCCAGAATATTTCACCTACTTCTTTATCCTGGTTGGGTGGTCTGTAACAGACTCCCAGCATGATGTCTGCTTTGCTGGCCTTCCCCCTGATTCTTACCCAGAAGCACTCTACCCTTTCATCACCAATGTCAAGCTCTAGACAATCAAAAATCTCCCTAAACATGGTTTAGGTTGATGGCCAGTGGTGTTCCCTAGGGCTCAGTATTGAGGCCTGTTCTCTTCAACATCTTTATCAATGATCTGGATGAGAGGACTGAGTGCACCGTCGGTAAGTTTGCAGATTTCACCAAGTTGGGAGGGAGTGTTGATCTGCTTGAAGGTCGAGAGGCTCTACAGAGGGATCTGAATAGGCTGGATTCATGGGCCAAGACAAACGGCATGAGGTTCAACAAGGCCAAGAGCTGGGTCCTGCATTTCGATCACAACAACCCCCTGCAAAGCTACAAGCTTGGAGAAGAGTGGCTGGAGAGCTGCTCAGTGGAAAAGGACCTGGGGGTGTTGGTCAACAGCTGAATGAGCCAGCAGTGTGCCCAGGTGGCCAAGAAGGCCAACGGCATCCTGGCTTGTATCAGCAATAGTGTGGCCAGCAGGAGGAGGACAGGGATCATCCCCCTGTGTGTGGCATTGGTGAGGCTGCACCTTGAATACTGTTCAGTTTAGGGCCCCTCACTCCGAGAAGGGCATTGAGGTATTAGAGCGTGTCTAGAGAAGGGCAACAAAGCTAGTGAAGGGTTTAGATAACAAGTATTATGAGGAACAACTGAGAGACCTGGGGTCATTTAGTGTGGAGAAAAGGAGACTCAAGGATGACCTCTTCACTCTCTGCAACTACTTGAAAGGAAGTTGTAGCAAGGTTGGGATTGGTTTCTTCTCCCATGTAGCAAGTGACAGGATGAAAAGAAATGGCCTCAGGTTGCGCCAGGGGAGGTTTAGGTTGGATATTAGGAAAAACAACTTTACAGAGAACGTTGTCAACCATTAGAACAGGCTGCCTAGTGAGATGGTGGAGTCATCCCTGGAAGTGTTCGAAAGTCATGTAGATGTGGTGCTGAGGGACATGGTTTAGGGACCCTGGCAGTGCAGGGTGAATGGTTGGACTCGATGATCTTAAAGGTCTCTTCCACCCAGATGAGTTTGTACTTGGCATGAGACAACTTTTGCTCTGCCAGAACTGTCAAACTGGAATAAGTGTATCGTCCTTCGTAGGTGGAAATTAAAATTGTCCCATTTACCTGCAGCAGCACTTAAACCAAAAACTTGCTGAAAGAACTGGAGAATGTTTTATGCATTTACAGGGATAATCTATAGTTTCGTACTGGCTTTCATGACACTGAACTAAAGCTTTAAGTATAACTGCTTTTCTACAGAATTACTGTACAAGTAAGAATGCAGAATGCAAATTCCGAGTACATTACAAATTTATGCATATCATTTAAAATGTACTTGCAGAAGTGAGTGTGGACAGCTCTAAGAAGCTCGGATAATCTTCAGTAAGGTGTGTATAAGTGGCATTGGCAGGTGATGCCTATGCAGAAAAGTAGGTACTATGTAGTCGCAACAAGGAATTAGACCAGATAAATTCATTTTTATATTTGCATATGTACATAGCAATAACTTAAATATTATTTGTAGGACCTTGACAATTTTGAGATGACTGACTGGATTTTGGCATTAATTACTGTGGCTTCACTTCTTTGTATTATATATTTGATTATTTTTTGCTAAAATGACGTGCAACTGTATCAAGACAGCCATATTACTTAAATGCTGTGTAAATTTATTTCTACTAAATGCTGGTGTTGTAACAGTCTAGTTACGTCTGAATGTATTAAGCCAAGAAGATGTAATCTGCCTATCTTGTGCTTGTATTAGTGCTATTGTAGATACACAAAATAAATATGCTGTAAAACTAGAATAATAAATTAATATTACAAGTTACCATCTTTCATCAGTATAAACAGGTTAATTTTTTTGCTGTGAAAGCCAACACAGAAAGGTGGTGAAAAAAATTAACTGTACATAATAAAAACAAGCTAAAGGAAAAGCAGGAAATGGGGCTAAAGTTACCTGAGGAAATAAGGCTTCTGCAGGGTTTCTTGTCCCTGCCTAATGTCCTTTTGCCTCCTTGAGCCTTCAGTTCTTTTTTATAAGAAAGAGTAGAATAGTGCCTGTAAGACTTGTCAAGGCTGTCAGCAAAGGAGAGGGGGAAAAGATGTACAGGACTTGGTTGGTCTGTCTGCTCGGTGCACTAGTCCGATGATGGTCAGAATGTGGGCAGCTCTTAGCTATGGTCACAGCGTGGTGCCTGAGGTAGGATTGGTGCTGTAGGCAGAACTCAGAAGCAAAGAGTGGAAATCCCTGGAGGAAGCCAGGCTTCCCTATTTTGCTGCTTACAGAACAACTTGCCTGTCTCCTGCTGTTCACTGGGGTGACTTTGAACATCTGATTCCAGTACAAATGTTCATCTTACTAAACCAGTCCGCTCTTGTCAGAGTAAACCTTGAACGCTTTCTATGAGTGATTAACCCCTTTGGCTTTCACTTACCTATTTAAGGAAGAATATGAAATGCTTCTGGTATTTTCATTGTGGTATTCTCTGAAATGCTTTTAAGTATATTAAAAATAACAACTTGACAGTAGTTTACTAAAAGGTAAGACATTTGAGGACAGCTTAATTGTCACCTATCACTTTGCACTATAGCAAAAACACATTACAGCAGTTGAGATATCTGAAAGGAGATGTGTACCAGGTCACCACATCCTCATCTTCTTTCTGCAGATGTTCTTTGACTTCAAGGTATTTGTCTAACATTATTTCTGTGCATGTAGGCAACTAGCTCATAATGAATATGTGCTGTTTCTAAAATAGTTTGTACAGGTTGTGTTTATTTTAAATGAGTTGTATTTGTTACATTGCCTCTTCTTCTTCTTCTAGGAAACCCAGCGCTTGCTGGCAGAGCCAGTCCCTGGGATAAAAGCGGAGCCGGATGAAAGCAATGCACGTTACTTTCATGTGGTCATTGCAGGTCCACAGGATTCCCCCTTTGAGGGTGGGACATTTAAACTTGAACTATTCCTTCCTGAGGAATATCCTATGGCAGCTCCTAAAGTACGATTTATGACCAAAATTTATCATCCTAATGTAGACAAGCTGGGAAGAATATGTTTAGATATTTTGAAAGGTAAGTGCTACCTTGTTTTCTTTCTTTTATTCTTAGTGGGTACAGAAACTTGTAAATTGACCCTAAGAGCTATTTCATTTGTTTAAAGAACACCTTGCTTATTTTTTTAATCTGGGAGAGGGAAACCTGCTATTTCATGGTGATTGTGGTGTTTCAAACTGCTGTAAATGTCTCTTCAGATAAATGGTCCCCAGCTTTGCAGATTCGTACAGTGCTGCTATCAATCCAGGCTTTGTTAAGTGCTCCAAATCCAGATGATCCACTAGCAAATGATGTAGCTGAGCAGTGGAAGACCAATGAAGCCCAAGCCATAGAAACAGGTGATGTATCTTACACTTCTTTTCCAGTTTTAGGAAGTAGCTGATTACTAATTGGTGGGGATTGTAAATCCTGACCCCTTGTTTTATGTCTGCAACTTGCAGAAACAGTAATTGCATACAATCGTAGTCCAAGTGCCCTGCACTTGCCTGCAGCAGTCTCTTTTCAAGTCTGTGAGGCTTGCTAGGTGAAAAATCTCTCTCGATCTTTTTTTAAGTTTCCTAAATTTGAAGCATGTCTAATTTGGAGTTGAGGTTCAATAAAAGTACACACCTCTGCTTTTCCTCTAAAACCGAAGGAACAGATTATTTGGTTTCAGAAGATACATCTCTTCCCTACCTGCTTGTGCTGCAGGCTGTAATGGATTGAAAGAATTACTACGTTATGCCTCTTCACTCTTGGATCCATTGCAGTCAGGCCACCTCTGTAACAGACAAAAGTAGACAGCTGCTGGAGTTCAAAACTGCACTTAATCTCAGAACTGATGTATTTTGTGTACAGGCAGCAGTGGTATAAAAGTGGTCTTTAAAAATGAGTATTTAAAGCGACTTCAATAAAGCCTGAAAAATACATCTTTTCTTAAATGTTTCTTTTTCCTTGCAGCCAGAGCATGGACTAGGCTATATGCCATGAATAATATTTAAATGCGCTTTCAACATCAAGAGTGCATCACTTCTCCTGTTCTGCCAAGACCTCTTCCTTTTTATGTTTGCATTTAATGGACACAGTCTTAGAAACATACAGAATAAAAGCCCAGACATCTTCAGTCCTTTGGTGATTAAATGCACATTAGCAAATCTGTGTCTTGTCCTAATTCACTATTGTACCGCATGAGCAGAGGCTAGAAGTATCATCTGGATTGTTGTGAAAATGTTTGAAAGCAGCAGCACATCTCTGCTTTTAATAATTTTTTTTTCCCATCATGGTTTAAGCACTGTGAATGAAGATAGGCAGGGTTAGCTGCGGGGCTTTTCGTTTTAATTTTGTGGCCTCCTCCTCCCTTTTTATGGTGATGCTAATTGCATTGGTAAAAGCAGCTAACCAGTTATACTTTAGAATATTCCCTCTAGCCCAGTCTAACTTAGATGCTGTAGATGGACAAGCTTCATTGTTTGAACAAAAAATGGGAACATTAAACATCCATCACCTTCACTAATAATATTGTGATTCTGCTGTCAAGTGTAGGAAAAAATCCCTCCAAGAAAAAGCTTGTGACCATTTTGTATGGCTTGTCTGGAAAATCTCCTGTAAATCTTATGTTTTAGTAAAATATTTTTTGTTATTCTACTTTGCCTTTGTACAGTTTATTCTGCTGTGTTTTCATTTCTTTAATGTGACAATCATATTTTAAAAAAATTGGAACCAGAATCGACAGTTTGTCTTCACCACTCTGACAGATGAAACAGTAAAATGGTGGAATTAACAAGATGTTTTTTGCTGGTTTGCTGACTTTTTTTTTATTAGCTTGTGTTATGTGGGTGATTTTACATGGCCAGTTTAATATGAAATTGATTTTGGAGTGACTTTAAGAAACAAGTCTCTGATATAACAGTTGTCACCATAATTTTAGTAATGCGTTGATGTGCATTTTCCTGGAAATAACCATAACCAAGCAGGAGGTTGAGAGCTAATGACAACACCAATTATGAGAACCTGCATAACATCTCTTTGCTGATTGTCATCAGATGTTAGGCTACACTGTTTTCTAACTTCTTTAATTCCTGCCCTCTATTAACATGAAATACCAGTGTGTAGAACCACTGTTAGAACCAGCTTCTGTATCGACTGGTCTTTGCTGAACCACTTACAGCTAGCGCCTCATACCACTGGTTTTCTCTAGAAGCCTTATTCAGCTACTTGCTTGAGCAACTGGTCTGCTTCAAGAGCAACACAGCTTCTTTATTGGAGGGAATGGAAGGTGATCTAAAAACTTCCTTCTCTTCCTTGTTCTTTGTGTATGCATCTTGTCTGGGAGTCCAGCATCTTTTCTGGGAACCCATCTTTTTGTTTCCCTTTGTTTCTTGTATCCCTATTCTCTTCCCAAGCCATTGCCCTCACAGAAAAAAAAAAAAGAAAAAAGCTTAAAAGCTTTTGGTGAGGCCAACCTGAAGTGTATAGATGACAGCTTGTAGTGGTTGCGGTAGGAGTGGTTTGATATGCAGTTCAGGGGTACGGTTATGTAGTCTATTGGTATTCTCCCTCTTTCACTTCTTTCTTTGGTGTCATCTGAAATTTCTATAGAATGTGGTGTATTTATTGTGCTCTTATGTAAGATGAATAATATCTATTAAAGCTACCTTTTCCAACAGACAGTGCTTTCAGTGGTTAGTAACCGGTGTTGTCCCTTAAAGTACTCTGTAACGCGGTTGAAGCTTGGTTCCGAATTCAACTTTTTCACCAAACTGAGCTATAAAAGAACCCCGAACTGTTTTAAAAGTCTGTTTAAGTTTCTGTATTGAATGTAAGCCAAAGTTGCGTTCAGGGCTTGTAACAAACTGTTTGTTATTCAGAGTGGGTAAGAAGCACTGTTGACCCTGCCTTCTCCTTACAAGTGAGCATGTGTCTGGGTTTAGCTGGCGTACATCCCGTCTGCACTGTTAACACAGGCGACTCCTGTGGCAGGCAGCTGAGAATACGTGAGCTGTGCAGCAGGCTCTGGATTCACTTCACCTACCTCTTAAAGCTTTACCTTACACTACATACACAGCTTTCCTCAGCTCTGTCTCTGGTGCAAGGACAAGTGGCACATCCAGAGGACAGTCAGATCCACCTAAGCACCCCCTTCGAAAGTGGCTTCTCCTCCGTTTGGTAGAGAAACAGGACCTGATCTGGCAGGTACACAGATAACTTCAGACTAGGTGGGATGAATCCAGACCCAAGGTCGTGTAGCAGATGGCTAGGTAGTTGTACAGTCAGGGCTTAGACCTCACCTAGCTGGCAGTTGATCAGAGGATGTAATGAAAACTAAGAAGTTCTTCATGGAATGTTGTTAATATATTAAAAGAAAAAATCCTCTGCTTCCATTTGCTAGTGACTGAATAAAGTGGATTATAGAACTGTTAGAGTATGCAGTAGTCAGTATGTGTCAGAGTTCTTTTTTTTAAACCATCATCTCAACAAATTTGAGGTATTTATTATTAAAGAAGTCTATGCTGTCTGAGTATGAATGTGTGAGTCCACAGTGATGGTGCATCTGAAATTACTGGTGTACAAGAACAGGAAAAATACTGTGTTTTAAAACTCCAGCGTATTTTCAAATTACAGTTGTAATGAAGGAAATTTTAAATGGGATTCCTGTCAGATTTGTTTGTTTGTGGGACCTCTTCAGGCATACTTTAATATGTATCAACTTCAAAAGGATTAAACAGTATGTATTTTTCATTCTGTCTTATGCTGACAAACGTGTGAAACCTTGAGGCTGAACTCTCTGAAGCCAGTGAGATGCAACTCTCTCCCCAATTAAGCAGGCATATGCTCAAAGCTGTCACCTGAAACTCACCATTACAGGTGATGAGCAAGTGCAGCTATCTTTGAGGGAGTGACAGTTTTATTGCCATTTTAGAGATGTCCATTGGATAGATTTACAGAAAAGTTCACATAAAATAAAATGGGTCTCCTCTAGCATTACTGGTGCTGTGTGTCAAACGTCCTGAAATCCTGACCAGGAGCGGTGACATTGCGTTTTATGTGTTTGTTAGTGCCTGGATAGTTACTGCGTAGCTGTTGAGACTGGGTTATCACAAGGGTTCTAAAACCACACATGCAAAAACCACTTTTGCAGTAGTTTCCTTTAGATCAAGGGGAGGATTTGGAAGACTTACTTCTTTTATTGCTGCATAACCATTCACTGGTGGTCCCTTAATGTGTAACCATAATCTGTCACGGGTGTGAAGTGTGTTGTCACTGGGAACTGATGCAACAGGTTTTTCGTTTTGTATCTTCGCTGACTTCAGTCTAAGCCAAGTGAAATGTTGCTTCTATAGCTTCCAAGAAAGTGTATTTCCAGCACATTGAGATTATTGTGAAACATCTTAATGGACTAGTAACATCAAAAATTGTGCCGTCTTGATTTATGTACATTCCTACTTCGGATTTTTTTTCCTTTTTTGAGGGTTACTCTTAAAGTAAAATGTCTGGTAGGTTTTGTCAATAACATGTCTTGACTGTAATGTAATATGACACTGAAATAAAAGGAAGAGTGATTATTCGTTACAGACACTGAGCTTCATTTAATGGTAGTGGCTGCCACCAGTAAGCCATGATTTCCTAACAGTTCTTAACATCTGTTAAAATAAGGATGATAAACATTCATAACTTGGAAAGTGAGTCATGATACAAGTGGTGTAGCTTTTTTTTTCCTCTTGCAGGGGGAGAAAAGAACACCTTTGTCCTAAGGCTGTCGCTACGCAAGTCAGAGAATGCTGGGTTTTGGTTTTTTGGTTTTGTTTGTTGTTTTTTTTTTCTTTCTTACCTATGTTTAAGTCTCCCTGTTCTAGTACAAGACTTTCCTACCCTGTTTAGACAATCTCTTGGGCAATTTTCAAATGGATAGCTGCATTAAACTTTGCTAAAACATGTTACATTATCAACATGGCATGGAACTTAGTAATTACCTGTCCTCTATGGCAGATTTTGTACTGTGTATTGCAACCCTTCCTCTCAGAGTGTGCAGGATTTTACAGCACGTATCTAATTGTTATGTTGCACTGAAGTATGCTGGCAAAGTGGCATCAAGCTGTGTAACTGCTTTATCTCTGGTCTTTGCTTTTGAGGTGAGGGGTTAGATGTGACAAGTAGACTGTTCTGTTTGTCTGCAGGGCAGAAAGCTAACAGTAAAAAACTGCTCTGAGTTGAAGGGGGGTGGTAGAAGCTGTCAGCTGAGCACTACACACAGGATGACCCATGTTAGGAAGGGGAGTTACACCCTAAGATCACACATCAGGGTTAGGGAGTTGTTACCATTGACCAGCTCATAGTGAGACACTGAATACTCAAGACTCTTCCTCAAGGTAAGCGAGCCCTGGAGGGGCACAGTACCTGCACTTTCTGTGTATCACACTGCAGGAGACTGCCCACAGAGGGAGACTGATACATGACACACTTGCATCAAGTGTTTAATTACATTTTTTAAGAAGAAAAATATAAGCCATTTCACAAGGGAAGTTCATCTCTGACAGGAGTACTTGTTTGAGATACTCTGGTGTAGGCTGGGCTCTTGCCTTCAGAGCTGCTCTGAAGGAGTATTTTTCCCTCAGGCTTTATCTGCACCTCCCTGCCCTGACTGGTACCCCTGACTGGTACCCAGGTTTGGATGTCCTTGATTGCTGTAGACAGGCTTGCAAGGTCAGTTATAAAGCAGAAAGATTTCATGTGCAGTGTGGGTGGTTGTTGAGGCAGGTGTGCTCACCTCAGCCACAGTACTGCTGCTGGGGCCTTAGGGCCCATGCCTGCTTAAAGGCACACTCATCTCAGTGACACAGGAAGAGGATGTCACTGGTGTTTTTCCTGTCTCCAAATCACTCTGGGTGTTTACCTGCCTTGGTGCCATACCCAGAAAGCAAGTGAGAAGGAAGTGTTTAGTGTTCATCCATCAGACTTGATGGTAACAAAAAAAAAAGGAAGGAAAGCTACTGAGCACCAGTGCTACCACTGAGAGCTGCCCCAGGTTCAGTGCAGGCCATCAGGCAAACAGCACCTGATCATACAAGTGAGCCAGGGCAGCTGCACTGGGGTGAGCTCTTCAGAGGGCTCTTCCAGCAGGCTCAATGAAGCTAGAGTGCAGGGAAACAATAGATCAAACTAGGTCTGTTTTAGATGGAATTGAAGACTTGCACAAACACTTTTACAGTATTTGTGATGGAATAAATACATCATCCACAGGACTAATTTAGATTTTATTCTGGTATTTCTCAAATATAAAAAGTCAAAATTCTTACATCAATCTTTGAAGAAAATCCATGCAAGCAGGTCAAAATTTTTACAACTGAATTTGCCACTCCCTGCCCCCCCCCCCAGACCATTCTTACATCAATCTTTGAAGAAAATCCATGCAAGCAGGTCAAAATTTTTACAACTGAATTTGCCCCTCCCTGCCCCCCCCCCCAAGCCCCTTCCCTTCAGTTTTCACTTCACAAAACATGTTGTTAAGTAAACCAAGTGCTTGCCTCTTAGGGTTTTTTTTTTCACAGCACATCATTGACAGACCAATGCTAGGCTAAGTCATGGGTGCAGTAAGCACCAAAATAAGATTTTTCACTTTAACAGCCTCTCTGCAATACCTCAGTAGTTCCTGTGGCTTTTAAAAGCACATCCATTTCACTTCATTCTGTCTCCATGATTTTAAGCTTTTAAGGCTATTTCTGTTTAATACCACCATGATCTAACTCATGATATTCTCAAAAACTAACAGCCAGGAAAAGCAGTGGTAGGCTTTTTAAAAATTGTAGATGACAACCTGTCTCTTCGCTTTCTCCTCTGAAGAACCAAATCTGGATACATTGTACAGAATTTATAACCACAGAAATCCCAAATCTGCTCTGTATGAATCAGGTTTGGCCTATCTAGGTGGAGATGGATGTAAAACCAAAATGCTTCTCCATTTAAATTGATTGGTAGTAAAAAGAAAACAAACAAATAAACAAAAAACCCACCACTTTCACCTTCCTATCTGATTTTTTATACAGACCTTCCCTGTTGAAGTTTAGCATCAGATTTCATGATGACTGAATTACTACAGTTGTTCCCTGTATCCTAACTGAAGTGCTTTCAATTCACCCTTACAATTCACAGAACATTTATCTTTGAAAGGGAGTAGAGGTCAAACTAAGCAACAGAGCTTTGATCTGGAGGTTGCATAGAGACTGAAGAGATTTATACAATGAATGCTGTTTAAAAAAAAATAGATCTGTCTGGCACTACTGAACAGCTCAAATGTGTGTGACCAAAAAATAACCAAAATATTTATAGGCAATCAACTCTGAGTTTGTTAGCAACAGCAATACTGTACATTTTTACATTATTATCAAATACATAATTCAAGAGTTACAAAATAAGATCATGCATTACCACTAAATCTCATACAAGCTTGGACTGGTTTCATTCCAAGAATCTGAGAGGGATACAGAAGCATTTATTAGGAATAAAAACTTGAACTCTGTATTCTTGTTGTAGCTTTCACAGATTCTATGTAATCTTGTTACAAGAAAGCCTGTACAAGTTTGCTCAATTTAAAGGGTTAAAATGACTACTGAACAAAAAAGTAAGCAAAGTGATCAAAAAAAGGGAGTTAAATGATTCACTCTTTTAAAGGCAGCTTTAGAGTGAGAGGTACCCTTACACCCTGTGGGTATGATCTTAAAGATGAGACATTTTTCCAACATGCTCACCTCCGCCTTCTGTTTCACCTGGCACAACAGTGCTTTTGACAGACCATTCAGTTTGAAGAGGTGAACTGAGCAAATGGGGTGTGTGTCTGCCCCCACTCCCCAGATTAGGTTCATCCACTTGCGTGCACTACTGAAGTTTCCCCAGCCCTCCACCTCAAGACTAAACCAGAGGATAAGCCATTGGCAGCACTTCCACCTTCAACTGCTCCTGAACAGAGCAGCGTGTTCTTCCCAGTTCTGGAATTGACCTGGAATAAAGCAGCATCCTACCCACCATTTCAGAAGTCTTCAGCTCTGCACTTCAACTGCAAGTAGCTCATGCCTCTTGTCAGTAGTATTTATGCCTCTTCAAAGAGAGCAGCATTAAGAGATCAGATAATCTGTCTCCCTAGTTTCACTGCATTTACATATGGCACAAGATTGGTTTTCCAAGGAGAAACTTGTGGCAACAACATTTTTTCCTAAAAAAGTGTAACAGCACAAAAAAATTCATAGCAGCATTTTACACAATTTGTGTTAAAAAAGTAGAAGTTAACCATTTGTGTATTGAGTAACAAAAGGTTTAAATTACATTTATTTTCCATTTTACACTCACTATTTACTAGTTGGACTATTTACAAAGGTTCAAATGTTGTATACGAGAATGAGCTTTACCCAGAATAAACTTCACATGCAAGGTAATGGTCTACCTCAACCTCTCTTTTGGCTGGCTATAGAGGAGGTACAGCTGGGTTTAGATCCTAGCAAAAATTCTGAATTAGGATGTTCATATGAATTAGGTGGTGTTCTTGTAGGAGAAACCATCAACGCATGTGCACACAGAGAAAGTAATCCTATGGTAAAAACATTAAGACTGACAGTGGATTTTATTTTCACTTTTTGGCTGAAAAAGATGAGAAAATAATGAAGAACAGGGAAGTCATCAGCTGTACCTCATTTACTCCAAGTCAGTTTTTAATCAAGAGGCCAGCTTTTACTTTAAGAAGCTAAAGCAGCGGGTGATAAAACAGTAGAACTGAAGTGTTTTAAGAATTAACTTAAATTTGGGGCTTTCAGCACACCTTCTGAATAAGACAAAGGAATATTCTTTCTCTACTAGTTTAAAGTAAGCATCGACCCACCCATCTCCAAGCCCAGGAGGTACTGCTGCTAGCTCCTGCTGGGCAAGTCACCTCCACACATGCTTGTAATAGACACCTCTGTAACGTAAGGGTGCCCCTTAGGGTAGGTCTGACTTTCCACTAAACATTTTTAAATTACAGGCTGCAGGAACACTGCTTTAAGATGTAATCCTCAATGAGAAGCAAGTTCCTGGGACTGGCAGTGTAATTACACCAAGAAAACAAAGTGGCAGGAGAGGGATCTACAATGCTTTTTATGTAAGTCTTGTGACAGTTCATCAGCTGATCAAGTGATGAAACAAAAATACAGTGGATAGTTTTGGTAGTCACAAGACAAAGTTACCGTTCTTGCTCTGGTTACACATTACCTGAAGACTGCACAGGACAAGGCAACCTTTTGGATAACTCAGGCAAGCAGTGCTTCATGGGGGCAGCCTTTGCTCTCGACAGGCTTTGTGCTTTACTACAGTCACACAGCTCTGCCTTCACCACACCTGTTTACCCATCTCAAGATCCCAGTGCTTCATCTGTGGCTACCAAATAGGAGTTTAGTGTATGACTATCTCCTCCAGCTTTTTTCTAAGCGAGTACTCTTGCAGAACTACTGACTAGAACTGACATGTCTTAAATAAGCTGAACACGACTGAGATGTGTTATTTTATTTTAGCAGATATGGAAATTTATATAGTCAAGTTTCCTTTTTTTTTTAAAAATGGCCTCTTAAGGCATCTTAAAAAAATCTATATATGGCTTTGGTTTGCTGAAATGCTATTTTACATTGTTAAAAAGAAAAAAATGTTCAAATAGATTTGATGTTATGACACATTCACATATTTCACCTAGAACTGACAGTTATACAGATGCCTACATATGATCACAGATGTCTCCCCTTGTGATGACATGAATAAGAAGGTAATCCAAATGTTTATCTCACAGTAGAGGGCAACCCAGAAGTCTGTGCAGAAGTGACATATAAGGAGTTATTATCTGGAAGAGGGGGAACCACCGAGTTTCCATTAGTGGGTGAACAGCTCAGTTTCAGTTTTTCCAAGTACTCTGCATGAACGGGCTTGTGACACTGAAGGACCTTGATTGCATCTTCTACTTTAAACCATTCTCTTTTCCTTCCTGAATGAGTATAATCCACAAAGAAAATAACCCAGAGTTAGAAATTTGTAATAGCACCATTTGCTATCTCACCATTCATTTCTCTTACTTTAGAAGTACAAGTTGTTAGGCAAAAGATACAGAGTGAAAACACCTTGACAGAACTGATGAACACAAGAGATTCACTCAAGCTTACTGAAATGCAGTTCATAATAAAGCCTTTCAGATAACTCTTGAAGCACATACTGGGCAGAAGCTCATATGGCAATTCATATGCTCCAAAAGCCACATTTAGTCCTCTCACAAAGATTATTAAGGACTTAATACTGCCTTCCTACATTGTCACGTCTAGCAGAAAACCAATTTGAAGCATGAACACATGAAGTTACAGAAGGAGAATGGCTCAGTCTGATTTAGAAAAGTGTTCCATCCCCAAAACATATCCATGTATGGAGTTAGCTTTAAAAAATATTACATCCTATACCGTATGTGTAAGTCTTGGAACTTATCTAAACAAGTCCTTTAAAATTAGAAGCCTCTGAAAATACTTACACACAAGGTCAAGGATAGTATTGCTAAAAGTAAGATTAATTCTGTTTTTTATTTGTTTTTACAGTGTTACAGGTACTGTGCTTGAACATTATTAAACAAGCAGTTCATAGATGTCTCAGGACCAAGGTACACGGCCCTACCAGGGCTGTTCATCCACTGCCAGCAGCAGTCCCCAGAAGGAAGCAGTCAGTAGCCCTGGTGCCAGATGCTCCCTCCTACCCCACAGCTTGGTGCTAAGCAGGAGCAGACCAGTACTGCCGTCACGGGCCCTATACAGTTCCAGGTACAACCCCCCCCTCAAAACAATCCCATCCCTGCCATTATCGATCCTCTTCAGTAACAGGCCACTGGTCTGTGTTGCTATACAAGAAACCTGCCATGCAATTAAGAGGGTATACTCCCCACAACTTGATAGTATCAGAAACAAAGCATTCTCCCTCCACCTGAAAAACCGAGCACAGTTTTAAAGCCATCCTCACAGTCACAAGCCATATGCTGACAGATCAACAGTGCTAAGTTTATGAATGTTAACATTCCTGAAGTACCACCTCCTGAGAAGGGCAAAGCTTGATCAAATGTAATATGACGTAATATTTTATACTAATTCTTAATTAAAATTTCAGCTGGGCAAATGCACTGAACAAACTAAGCTTTTTTTTTAAAACTTAACAGAACTAGCTAATGCTTACCTAATCAGTATTTGAAGTGGAAGATCCATAGGACTTGGCAAAGGTTGTTACTCTAACTATGTTAATCTGTTTGACAGTGATATCTGTATAACAGATGTCTATATAGGAACAGATACCTCTTAAGGTCAGCACTATCACTACTGAAAAATTACACTAAGGTGAAAGTAAATAGTAGTTATTTTTTGTCCCCAGAAGAATCAGGAGAAAAAACTTCAAAACTTTAAGACTTTTTCCCCTCCAAAGACACTTTCAAAAACACCCTACAGCTTTAAAGACAAAATAATTTACCAGTATAATATTTGGCCTTGAAAAAAAAATTAAGATCTGTATCAGCAACTAATAAGTTTATTTGATCATAATACTTATAATACCTTAATTAATATAACACAATAAATCAGAAGCAACCCTAGTTATAGGTGTACAAAAGCATCACAATTTCCACGATGTTCAGTTCAGTTTATAGAACAGCATTAATATTTCCCCTAGGACTGTGTGAATTGCTTCAGAAAATGAAAGACGTTTCCTTAATACATTAAGCGTAGCATATGAGGAAAAGAAATGAGTTTACCTATATTAACTGAATCCTCCCAGTCTTCCAGTATTTCCGTCACAGTAAGAACATAAACGTATGTCCTATGCTTCCGATCCTGGTTCTGCTTGAATGTTAGAAGTAGACATTTTAATTCTCAGCAAAAAAAAAAACCCCAAAAAACCTTACAGACTTACCACAACTAAGATCAGAAATAACTTACCTCTGAAGGATACTTGGCAGCAAAACCTGGCTTTTATTTTCACTAATTAAACATCTGTACTGAGCAGGCCCAAAAGGATGGGAAAACCGAAGTGTTATTTGAAACAGCTATTCTATTTTACTAGGCTAAAAAAAACCCCAACCCAAGCAAATTTGGAGGTTGTGAAGCTGGGACCCAATTATGTTCTTGGTTATCCAGCTTAGCATTAGCAGTTGTCCACTAGTTCTGCCCATTACTTTACATTATCTAATTACATCTTTTACATATGTTGTAAGTTAGCACAGTTGAGTGCATTTGCTAAAACTGCTTCTACAATTCACATTCCTAGATGAAAGGTTATTAAAAAACCCTTGCGAGATGGAACCACTGCATCACATGGCCAGATCATCTCTGTAATACTGGCTATAAAAGTTTCACTCAGTTAAGTGAGGCAAATTAAATAGCCTATGTCTGCAGTCATGGCCAATACAAAAATCACTGCCATCGTTCACTGCACAGGTTTGCCACGTTCTCACACTAACCACCTATTTAGGAAGCACATGATTTTTGAACAAGTCAGGCCAAACACAGAGACTGACAGAGGCAGTCTGCACAGGGCAGGATGGCTGCGCTGCAGCCAGTCCGTGCGAGGTGTGTGTAGACATTGCTCTCTGGTAACTCCAAAGCAGGCCAGCAGTGCCTTGTTAAAGGTGCTACCCAACCAGCCAAACCATACCACCCCTTGGAAAAAAACTGAGCAATTAGAAAACCAAGGAGCTTCTACAATTACAGCTATATTAAGAACCAAGAGATGTTACGCCCTAGCTCCCCTTACAGAAGGTTTTATCCTTGTGCTAATAGCCATTCCTACTTAACTCCATTTCACTTAACATAGTTTTAAACTGTTGTGCTTTACTAGAAGATACAAATACTCCAAGACAGTTCTTTGTCAGTATCACTATTAAATGGAGTGGATGCATCTATAACACAAGTCCTTTCTGGCTGTAGTTCCAGAATATAAGGACTCAGCAGCAGCAGCATTTCCAATGTCTTAGTTCCATCCCCAGATTGCAACATGTTAGTCCCACTGAGGGTCTGTGAAGTAGATAGGGCCTTAATTTAAATTCAAAGTAATCTAGAGAAGTTCCACTCAACACAGAATTTTCCTCTGGTCCAGATGGTGGTAGATGGCTTCAGAAGAACATACAACTGAATTATCAAAGTATCATCATCCCTTGCAGCCCCTGTGTTAAGGCAACAAGATAAGTATCCTGTCTTGTTTTTTTCCAGTCTGAGCTGGGAAATACAGAATATTTCTGTAGACTAACCAGCAGAGTTAAAACATAGACAAGTTTAATGTTTAGGACCATCCAGGTGTACTCAAACCCTAAAACAAATCAGAAAAAGGTTGAGTGATACTAACTACAAACAGAACTCCTCCAATTTTGTCACAGTTTCCATACTTCGGAATGGCAACACCTGTAGCACTGTATATCAGCTAGTCATGTATTTCACTCAGGAAATCCCTGTCAGGAGCACACTGCCTCTGAAAACTGGTTTTACAATTAAACTGTGAAGATTCATACCTTACTACTAGACTGAAGGACTTCCACTCTCACCCATCACACAGCACAACGTAATAATGCTGGATGTATTATAATCTGGACTCACATTTCTACAGTCTACTGTCTAGAACCTGATCAGAGGCTGGTAATGCCAGCACTAGAAGAGTTATGTCTAGCATGCATCCTTATGATGTCAGTAGTTCAGAGTCTCATGTTCACGCTACGAAATAAAAATTTTGAACTCTGCAGTATTGCTCAAGGTGAGATTTATCTGCTATCCAAAGCCTTTGCTCTTTCTGTGAATCAAAGCCATAGTAAGATACTTTTTATACAGAACTATCAATCTAGGTGTGTGAAAGTTGACAAGTTACTTCGGCAAAATCAATTCAGAGATAAAAAGTCAAAATAGTGACCCCAAAAAAGCATGTGTGACATCTGAGAAATTCTAGATCCATCAGTGCTGTTGGGTTTTGTTGTTTGCTTATTTTTAGCAGTTGGTTTTTTTGTTTTTGTTGTGTTACTTCCAGATGTTGTCCAAGTACTAACTTAATTTTTCAGGAAAGTTCCAAGTCCTATGAAATCTTCACATATCATGTCACAACTAAAGGAAATCACCTGTGTAATACTCCATTTCCATTGCACTGCAAAGTTATAGGCAAGTAACTTAAGGTCTTAAGTTTGATGTTGTAGTTTATCAATCCTCACAAAAGCAAAACCAAACATAACCCTCATTGTTTTTAAAAGGTAAAAGAAATAGCTCACCTCAAATATCCCAAGCAGTCTGCCTAGCTTTCCCTTTACTCCAGCCTACAAAACAAAGAGGGAAAACTGTTAACATGTGCTTTATTCCAAAACCTAAAATATCAGTACCAGCCTCCTACATCAGCATACTCTGCCTTATTAGGGCTATTTTAATAATGTTTTAACCTAAATTTTAGTTCGACAGTGCTGCACTGCTTCTGGAGTGTCTAGTTTTAGAGTATATACAGTATTGGAGCACAAAAGCTTATCTTAACAAGTGGATCAAAGACTGCATAAATCTTTCAAGTTTTCCACGCAGACCAAAATACCATTTTAGTTACCATGTTCTTTGTGTACTGTATTTCAATAAAGAGAAATATGACATCCAATCCTGAAATAATCCAGGGAAGTAGATAGGACAAGAGATAATTTGAAGTACTGTAATAATAAATCTAGATAAGGAATCATTAAAACACCATTGCTATTTTTACACAGAAACTTAAGTCCAAGACTTTAAATACAGTAACAAATTAAACTGTGGGTTACTAGATCTTGCAGCATAACGACTTCATGTACGCCAGGCTAGTTTTCAAATAAAAGCGTGGCTTTTGGCATGTAATCTTAACCCAAAATTTATATCCCAAATTCTCTAAAAACAGTTCTGAATTCTTTTTGTAGTTATTATAACTTCAAAAAGGCTTTAAATTCAGAGTTTTACTCCAAGTTTTTACAGCAACCCCTATGTGTATCAGCCCACGCTTAGTGATTTTTATCACTACAGTTAAGGCGGTTGTTATATTCTACGAAGACTCGAGGGTTTGCTTTACCAGAAGTAATACATAATGCCTCTTCCCACAGAAGCATTTTATGATCATCCATTTGTTCTAAGCAGATCTCAGTCCATATGCCCGAGACATAAAAGCATATGTAGTCTACTGGTAGACAAAGCCATATTTGGACTTCTTTTGTCTCGTTGTATAACTGATATTTAAAATAGGGCTTCTTGAGCACTAAGATGACATTTTTCTGGTCTTCAGACTGTTTCCAGCTTTAACCAGAGAAAGTTCCTGATGTCTTACTCACTGTACTTAAGATTTATATAAAGATGTAACTCTGACAGACAACTGGGCTGGCTTTAGCAGCAAGTCTAATAGAGGTCTTTCAAGTGAACATTTTCTGTGTCTTTCTTTTTCAAGAAAGCAGATGGCTGGTCTTATTTATTAAGCAACTTTGATGAAGTCAGTCTGATTACAGCCTGTGCAACTCAGCAAGCAATTTGCTTATCTAGAGCCAGAGTTAGACGTAAAGTTGAGGCAAATCTACATACAGTATTCTTCTGGTTGTCTGCTGTGATGGCAGAGATACCTGTTAGAGCTCATGAAGCTGAAATATATAACTGGACCCACTCAGATGAGTGATCAAACAGCACATTAGTTATGAAAGAGACAGACCCCTCTTTTGGTCTGAAAGCATTGGCTATGCCACAACAGGCACTAAAGACTGCTTGTGCTTTATCCTGTGTAGTGAAAAAGCATTTATTAGTCTAAAGAAACACATGCTGAAGAAATGTTTGTTTTGCTGATCAGACTTGATTTCCTCAACAGTACAGTATATTTTTAAAAAGAGAAGCAGCACTTGAAAGGCTACAGACTTATGCTTCTGTCCAAAATTTTTGCCATTCTTCTCATGCAGCACTATCTAGGAATCACTATATCCTTTAAGATTTCTACTTTATGGCAAACCAAACAACTGAAAAAAAGGAATTTCCCATTATCCTGTTCCACTGAAAGCAGCAACATGAATCTGTGGGATTAGTCTGTTTTTAATACTTCAGGTGTTTAAGTGTGCAGTTTTAGCTGCACAAGTTTTGTTATCTCTCTATTTCTTCCCTAAAATTGCAGCAAAGAACTAGATTGTTTAATACCCTTAAAGGTATGGCTTAACAGGATGATGGGGAGCCCAGTACAGACACTACAGGTTTCTCAAAAAAATTAAAAAACCCTTTTCCAAGTACAAGGAACTGCTCTAAAAGGTTCTATACTCTTAACAGAAAGAGGAAAAAAATGAGCCTACCTTACCCCAGACCCAACCCTACCTCCCCACTCTCCAAACAAATAAAGACTTCTTAAAGGCAGGTCTATGGCAACAGGGCTGTCAAGGACAAGAAACCTCAACCATCAGTAGATGCAGGAGGGCTCCTCTGAACTGCTAAGGGGGAGTTCAACTGATACTCAATACAGAGCACAGACACCTCACAGAGCTTTCACAGGGAAATTTTTCCACTTAGTAGTAATCCATAGTCACAATGGTAAGTCATCATCAATGTTACTCTAAGTGGAATTTACTTAACTTCTCTATTCTCCCTCCAAGCAAATCACTGGTTTAAACAAATACTCTAAGCTGAGTAATTCTGAATGGAACAATTGGAAGATCTCTATTACATTAAGTCTAAAATTTCTCCACAGCTTATAATGAAGCTTTTGTGCAACCAGATGTTGCTATGTAAATGCAATTACTGTCACTGATGTCTAGTTACCTTCTAGGCAAAGATACCTGCTTCCAAAATGTAACATCATTCCTGTAGACAGTAGTGTCTTTTGAAAACTTCTGTACCCAGAAGTATAAAAAGGTGGTAATTAAAGTCTCATGATTTTTCTCTGAAATTAACAGATTCAACTGAATCATCTTCATATCATTCCTGTAGACAGTAGTGTCTTTTGAAAACTTCTGTACCCAGAAGTATAAAAAGGTGGTAATTAAAGTCTCATGATTTTTCTCTGAAATTAACAGATTCAACTGAATCATCTTCATAGTTTAAAAAGTACCATCAATTTAAGCTCTCTTGCTAGTAGCATTTCCTTCAAGTTCTTACCTTAGTGTAGTTCCTTCAAAATGTATCAAAGTTAAAAACAGAGCACTTTTGGCTTCAGCTTTTTCCCTAGAAAGTCAAATAAAGTTTCCACTTTGCCAATTTTATGCTTCTAACCCAATACACTGGTTAAGTTCTAGACTTTGAACCATTTTGTCTCTTAATAAAAATATTTTTCTTCCTTTGGCCTTTATGTACATGGCTGTTAAAATATGGTTAACTAAACATAATGTTATAGGCTACCATAAGCCTGTAAGACACTCTAAACTTAGAGAAAACCCTGAAAAACCCCAGCCTTTTTGACAGACAAGCTATTGAATTTGTACACCCCCCTAGAATGATTCCCTAAGAAAGTCCAAGTACTACATAGTTAAGGTCTCAAATACTAATTTATGCATATATTTTAGTATTAGTCTAAATCCAACCACAAGAGGGAAAACTGCCCACTTCATCCCATAATCTTCTGGGCCTGTATGTCACTCCCTGTTGGCAGCTCTAGATATACTGCAGCCTCACATGTGTGCAGTCAGACTTGCCTTTTGTTTCCTGTAGATGGAGCAAGAGTCATCCTGCACTTTAATTTTTAAGTTAACCGCTTACCAGGGCAGAAAGTTGCTTAAAATCTGAAAGATGTAGGAGTTATTTTTAACTGTGGGATCTGCTGGATAGTACTTTAATGGCTACGCTCCTAAAGGAACAGTGCAATACTATTCCTGGCTGTCCTTGCATACTCTTACAAAACCCAAAAGGTTTCACTGTATAATCTTTCAGCTGAAAGAGTGGTTTTTTTCTTTTTTGAAGGCACCTAAGTCCTAGTCTCTAACACCCAATCATTTTTCAAATATTCAGACACTCACTGGAGCAGATTCCTCTATTTCCTGTGAGAGGTCTTAGATAACATTACTGCTATTTTCACTGTTGCAGCAGGTTAACCTTCAGAATCAGTGTCTTAGAAGCTATATTCACAGAAGTCTGGGAAGAGTTACACATTCTTTAGTAGGTATTTCAATATACTACTAAGTACAAACAAAGCAAGGGTCTCAGGTTTGGGGGATATGGAGGGAAAAAGAGGGAGTGGGAGGGTGCTCCCTCCACTTAAGAGGTTAGACATCATCAGCTTATTATTTGTGTCATATTTCTCTGAAGACTGCATGTGCAAACAACTTACTTCCATCTTTCATGCTACCCAATTAAAGACTACACTCCAAATTAATTAACAGAGTAGCTCCTCATTTAGATGAGGTTTAATACCTTTCTGGGATTGCTTCATATTGTTAACTGCATTTTGGTATTCTACTTTCAGGTCTATAAAAACTTGCTATACCTAAGGAACTTCCAAGTTATCTGCTATCGTATTATGAGCTATTAGTACTCCTACCATTAAGAAATGCCATTAACTCCCACTATTAATTTTTCCGTTTTAATAAATTAATGGAAACTGATGCTTAGTTTGTGCATGACCCAATACTGAAGAAACAGTTCAAACCAGTGCCAGTGTGCCTCTTTGAAGCTTATTCATTCACAAAACTCTTTAACAGTTCACTTCACTGTACTGTAACCAGCTTGCCAGGTGACATTGACCTTAGTATAAAAATAGAAAGGACATCCATCTCTAGAAAGGTTAGTATGAATTTCCATGGCTCAAGTCAAAACCCTGAATACTACTCTGCCTGTTCTTTAAAAATGGCACTTTGCAGTCTCATGGCAACACACAAGATTCAACCTGGAGCTTAAGAATATTTTACTTTAAGGCATGAACTTTTAAAACTCAGCTACACAAGCTATCAAACCCCAGAAACTCAGAAGCTGTAGAACAAATGTTACCAAATCATTTTTTGCGTATTAAAGCCCCTAGCCCTTGAAAAATCCTTATGCATTTGCCAGCACAGCTCAGAGCTGAACATAGCTAGCAGTTTCTGTCTTACTCCAGAACATCACAAAAAAATGCAAAACACAGCCACTGTAGTATAACTGAATAAAAACTGGTTTGACTTCTGAGGAAAATGCCTCAGTTTATACTCTATGATGATACATCTATCATCCAGTAATATTCTACACTTATTCCTTAGCTATCCCCAGCTTAACCTTCTCATAGGCCACGCACTGCACCACTACAGAAATCTGCAAGCCAGGACTTCGAAATGTTCCTCAGACTATTCTTAGGGCAGAACCACAGGTAGTAGCAAACTAGTTATCAGTTCAAGTCACAACTCTCACTACTATACTACTTTGCTATGAAGGCAGCCCGAGAGCTTTGCGTGTAGCAC
The DNA here is from genome assembly GCF_000710305.1 of Buceros rhinoceros silvestris. Lineage (NCBI taxonomy): Eukaryota > Metazoa > Chordata > Aves > Bucerotiformes > Bucerotidae > Buceros > Buceros rhinoceros. The sequence continues at coordinate 14,658 of NW_010400715.1, read as the reverse complement.
TGCACTCCCTGCAAGCTGAGAAGACAGACCACTTGGGCAGCTTTCAATAGCTGGTCAAATCCTGACAGCAACTCTGACATAGTAACTGCAAACAGGTTCCTTCAAGATGATCCATTCTTCACCACAGAAGAAAAAATCCAAACATGTAACTTCAGTCAGCTCTAGTTTGACAAGGAGATGAGATTTTAGTATCCCTCAGCTTGGACTGTGTCTTAGGCCAGATCAGAGATTAAAACTACCAGTGTTCACAAGAACATTGAGCCAGTGGTCCAATGCTTTTTAATCCCACCTGTCAACTCATGCCAGGACTTTCTCCAGAGGTGCAACTACTGCCTAGAAGCCCAAATCTTTGCTGACTCATTCCTAGAATCCTAAACCTTTGCTCCTTTCAAACAGACTGCCTTGGGGCTGCCTCCTTTACTTTTACGAACACACAAGCACTTATCTGAGTACGACTTGTGGAGCTGGAAATTGGCTCTCCCAGAAAAACTGGGACAAAGACAAAGTCTGGAGGCTTATTTATGCTAGAACTTGCTGCATGAAGGCTGCTAAGAGCACTGAATCCTGAACTAGTCTGTTCCCCCATAAGAAAGAAGAGAGTCACTGAATCCTAGTTCACATAAGATCTCGTTTTAACACTGAATAGCAGGCAGCATTTGGAGCAAGCTGCATGTGCATCAGGTTCCCAAGCCTCTACGACCCAGGAGAACCAGTCTTAAGAGTAAAGAAGTTAAACAACTAGATAGTACAGCTAGTAAGTATAATACGAAGTATTATATAAGAATATTTAAGTACAATACAAAGAATTAAGAGTTCATCTGTGGTCACTTACACATTTCGTAATTTCTAGCTAAATCAATTGACTGATTTTTCTTGAAGTTTTATCTAGCTTACAGTCTTGGCTGTTATATATGCAAGTAATATTTAACATTTTTAATAGTTGTCTAGGAAAAATAAATAGCAAGTTAAAACCCCAGAATTTTGAATTTGAAATTTAAGTACCATAACAGAGTGGGAATCTGCATTAATTCATCAAGACTTAAAGCTCTGTTTTGCCCAGGGTTAGGGGCAGAGATAGAAAGGGAGACGATACCTATAGTGCTTTCTTTAAAGAGCCTTAAATGTACTTAAGTAGGCCCTTTTATTATTGAATTTTCAACTGCTCAGATACATCCGTTTCTAATCTATTTAGTCTGGAATCTCCTCAAAGGTCTGTTTATTTCTCTTTCTTAGGAAGGTACATATCAATGGTCAGTTCTAGAACTGTGAGTCAAGTATTTTCTGCACGAAGACAGAAGTGCCACACTACTATAATACAGCATTTAGCATAAAGTCACAATTCCACTTTCAGCAAGCGTGTACAAAAGCAGACAGAAATGTAGCTATGAAATGAAAGTGTGCTGGGAAACAAGCTAATTAGTTCACCTCACCACACTATACCCCAATTCCAATACACGTAACTGCAGTTCTTTGAACTTCACAACCATGGAAGTCACAGTCAAATCCTGGACAGCGGAGGTAGAGTTCCCTCTTCTTGATTCCTATCTGGAGATAGCAGCAGAAAAGCTGGATTTTGTTTTGGTTTTGTTACCTCTTCGTACACCTCTCTGACAGCTGCTCCCCCTGGCTCTTCTTCTGGTTCCATTCCTCCACCCGGTACAATCCACTGATCTGGGTACCGGCTACTGCTTACCAACAGCACCTATAAATAATTGCAAATGACTGTTAAATACAGCTCACAAGTCAGGAATTGTGGTACTATTTTACTTTTTCAGCAGTGCACTTATTTATCTAGCCAGATGGATTATAGTCTTTAGAAATGAAACATAATAGGCAACCACAAGTTGTAGGAAGTAAAACAAAAAAGTGAAATTATTAACATCCAGTCTTTTTAATACAACTAAGTCAAAACAATGTCATTGTAATCTCCTTGCACAAATACTTTCATCAGATGCTTAGTCACAATGCGAAAAATACACAATACAATATGCACAGGAATGAAGAACTACAATGAAACTCTAATAACAATGTTCTCCTATACTTGGTAAGTCTTAGGGTCATGTAGACAGTAAAGCGCTAAAATTAAGGCGTTTTCATCACACAGAAGTTAAACTAATTCTTCTGGAATGGCATCTTTTGGCTAAAAAAATGGACTTGTGAAAATATTTCTAATATTTAGGCTTAGACAAGCTTCTTTGCAGTTACTGAAGTGTTACATTAGCATGGTGTGCTTACAGTATTTAAGTTATAAAGAGTACTTCATTTGCCCTTGTCCAATTTGCTTTCTTCTGTAAGAGAAAAAACTGCAACACATTGAATTTTAAATGATTTCTAGATTTAATAATCTTTTTCAAGACACTTTAATTGACTGTAACCTGGACCTATATTGATATATACCAACTTTAATCCTCCTGTCTATAGGGCCTGTCCTTAGTATTCAGAGTTGAGAAGATTTTAAACAAACCAGGTCACCTCATATTTGAAGTAGTGTAACTCCTACACATTGATGAATATAACACAGGATCACATAGAAACAAACAGTTTAGCTTGTGTTTGAGACGTGCCCTGATCAGTAAGACATAATCATCCGTGTAGTAACACCCTTCACATTCTAGATAATACTTACAGAAGCCCTACCCAGAAGTCAAAGGACAGCTGCGGGGAGCAAAGAAACCGGGTCGTTGCTCAAATCTTTAAAAGCAATTAGAAGACTAGCAGCAACCACGTCAGTCTAAAGGTTAAAGTTCTGACTGGTGCCAGAAGACTTAAGTGACAGTCCAATCCTCACCAACTGCCTTTCTGGTCTCTGAACTCACATACTGTTGGATTAAGTAAGAAAATGATTTCCTGATGAGGGCAACAGGGAAATGCTTATCACCTATGTTACTTCAGCACTCATGGAAATAAAATGCAGGTTCACCTACAGGAACTGAGGAGTGCCATTAACATGACTGCATACCTTTGTGAATGCACATACATACCGAGGTGCACCTAGAAGAGCCTCCTCTGACAGGTATTTTCTTGTTGTAACGTTTGTTTTATTTGCACTCGAGATTGTCCTACTCTGAAGGATTCTCCACTACTAATTTCCCCCAAATTTTTCCTATGCGAAGAAGCACAGCAGAGGCCTCATTTAGTACAGAATCATTCTTAGCATCTGATCTAAATTTTCAGACAACTCCCATATATTATTCAGCTATCGAAAAAACTTAGAAATAGTCAGCAAAGGTAATAAGATTAGACACAAATACATCTCAACTTGATCTTTACAACCAAAGGTTTTAGTTTCTTAGGATCCTTTGATATTAACGGAAGATTCCCAGAGGGTACAGCTCTACTAAATGAAGTTTTAGAAAAAGTTTTTGAACACAAAGGTGGAGCATCTATATCACTACAAAGAACCACCATGTCAGCAATGCTTAAAGAGCAGTTGTAAAAATCAAGTTATGAATTCACTGTGGGATCCCAGACATAAGTGTTACACATTATTTTCTGCTGATGAAACCAGCACTCACTGGAGTCACGTGGAACCTAGCAACAATGATGAACAAAAGGATGATTATACCACATTAAAATCATTCCCAGCTTGGTAGAATGGTTTTAATCTGCAATCATTGTTTAGTTAAGGCTAAATATAAAATTCTTAATTACTACTAAGGCATAAATCAAGTTGCTGGTTCTGTCAGGAATTCTAGAACCATTCCATGAATTTTTTATGCCTTTATATATAGTCATTAACTACTGCTAACCTGATCAATAGTCTTCTGAGCTGGATTTATGTATCTGCTAGCTTTAAACTACCCTTTTAAAAATCAGAAATAAATACATTTAGCAAGTAATCCACATTAAAATATATTAACCAATGTGCAGCTATACATACAATAAACTCCTAAGCATTACAGCCTGCAAGTTCATTTTTGCAACTAAGTCCCCACTAACCCTGGAACTGGAGCATTTTCTCAAGAATCTTTCCCTCTATGCTTATTCTCCTGTGATCCCACTGCTCTGACAGTCTGAATCCAAGGGACCACACTGAGGTATATTGCCAAGACCTTAAGACACCATGTTTTCCACCCAGTAACATCTGAAGCCTCTAGGGCATGAGGCCTCTGTCCTGGGCTATGCTAGCACAAATGTACTCTAGTGGTAATTGATTTCTACAAAAGCCGAGAGCTGATAGCTAGCAATTACAGGATTGTGTGGGAAAGCTGAAAAGCACTCCACACAGATTCTCTGTAAGTAATCCTGCGCTCATTTGCATGTTTGTTTTTGGTGTGTTGTTTCTCACTCCATGTAGTGGATGTAGTTTTCAGGTGTTTCCATCTGTAAGTGGGCAGAAGACAAATTCCATGGTATCTGAATGACTAGACTGTAAATATACAGATCACTTAAAAATGAAGACACCAAAAAGCTGTGGTTGGTTGGCAATGCACTCGTTCACCGAAAGAGGTGCAAAATCATCAGCCGAAAGCCAGCAATTCATCTTCCCTTAAGATAAGCAAACCGGGAGATTAGAGATCTAGGTTGCCTGGACATTCAGTCTTTTTGGAGGATCATGTTCACACAGACTACAGTAGTCTACTACAAAACAAGACTGCGTAATTTCACACAGTTACATTTTTTCTGGCCTATGTATACCAAATTTTACACCATAACCTCATTAGGCTCAGAAGAAACAGAAGTACTTCCTACGGAGAGAAATCTGTATTCCTATCTTTGAATGCAGAGAAAGGAATGAGATTTCTCACATCGTATTACTTGCTAGCGATCACCACCTTTCCCATGTCTCTCAAAATGCCTTACTGTTGATGACTCTCCTTCAAAGACTTCCAAAGTACAGAGTAATGGCATCAAATCTGCCTGCCTAGTCATATTGTTAAGTTTATTTCATTCCAAAGACTGAGGTAAAGCAATTACTTTCCATAGTTTTACCAAGTGAGAAAGTAAAGCTGCAAAATTCAGTTAAGAGAATAAACAGAAAAATTCTTCCACTGAGTCTTACTAGCCAAATTTTCACCTTGTTTTCAAGACCAGGAATAGCAATGACCTTTGAGGGCAGTGAGGAAGAGAAACTGCTAGCCAGCCTACTTGTAATAAGCACCTATCAATATACTTAAGATATGGTTTACCAAAAACCCAAAGGTAATTACCGAGCATGTGGCATCATGGGACTTGCTCATTATAAATGCTAAGCCTGCAGACAAACAACTGAAAATGCCCAGAGAAAGATGCCAAAGTTTTGGCCTCTTTAGCGTTCTCAGGTCAAAAAAACCCTTGTTAAACAGTTTGCAGTCATATTCCAGAAGACTAAAGTGGCAGCAGCTCACGGTAATACAAATGACAACCAAAAGCTATTCCTCTATTTTTCTTATCAAGCACTCAAAAAGGTAGAAAATCACTTATGGTTATACAAAATATCCATTGCTTTCTGTTTTCCTTAATTGCAGGGCACTGTGATGGTACTAAAAGTCATTTTACATAAAAAAAAGCAAGGTTAAGGTTGAAACTTGCTACATAGAACAAACCCCCACAGCTGGACTCCTGACTGTGCAGCAGAGTCATCCACAACTTGAGGTAATGAAGTAACAGAAGCAGAGCCACTGTAAACCAACTGCGAGATGGGATTTTTTCAATAGCAGATGTATTAATTGCAAAGAAAAACAAACCAACAGTTGAAAAGGTAACACTCCAGTTCCATAGAAAATGTCAGATGTCTTCGTAAGATCTCTCCTCCCAGTCTAATCACATCTATTCTCTTCCCCACTGCACACCCATTGTCTCCCCTCTCTTCATCCTCACTAATCCTACCTATGTCCAACCTCTTGTTTGAGTTATCTGATGGAAATAACTACATTTGCCTTTTTTAATAGTAAAACTGGCAGTTTAGAAGGAACAACTCTCAAGAGGAAGAGAATCAATCCCTTGCCCCCAAAAGACCACTGAGCATATGTGGCTTAGCTGCAAAGAACACTACATTGCTCAGGTGTGTGACTAAACACCATGCAGAGACGGTGGCAGATGCACGGAAGATGAAGGATTTAGTTCCCAAGCTCTACAAAGGTGAGTACAGGCAAACCATTTCAGAAGCTTTGAACTGGTCAGAGTACAGGAAACATCATAAAGGCAGCCAGAATTACCTCTCAGGTACAAAATATGTCAAAATGCTGTTAGAGAGAACAGATATACAGATATATTTCTCACAGGCATCAGAAATATCAAGAGGAAAAACCTAATCCCATTCTGAGAAAAAAAAAAAACCAAGACCCACCTTGATGGAGGTTAATATAATACAATGGAGCACACTCAGTATGGAAACTCCAGCCTACATGGTTGGTCTGCCAAAGTTACAAGCACCTGAAAGAGTCAAAGATGGCTTAATCCAAATAGACAAGAGGGTCAGTCACGCTCTATGATTTGTTTAAACACAGCCATCAGCAGATGCTCAGGGAAGAACACAAGCAGGAAATAATTTATTACTCCCTAACACTTCCAAGCTCCAATTGTTTTCAGCTCAGGAGCTTCCTTGAAAGTACTGGGAAACTACACTGAATGCTACAACTCCAAAACATTATTCCAGAGCAAGAAAAAGCACCTCTTAAACTCCAGATCATATTTGCAGGATTCGTTGTATGAATTTTTAGGCAAAAGCACACCTTTTAAATTAGAGAGTACATGCAAACCTGCTGTTGGGTAGTTAGAGATTTCCATTATCCAACACTTTTTGCTATTTTAAGAATCACTGCCTCATTTCAGCAGTTCTGAAAGAGCTTCTCATTTCCCCTAAAGGTTACTGCGGTATCCTTGTCCTGCCATTGTCTCTTTTTGGACTCCAGAAAGTTGACAAATGTACTAAGAGCTTTACAACTTGACGTAGCAATGCCACGCAGGTAGCTTTTAGTAAGGCACATACTTTTGTCTTCCTGCAAATATTCTCAGTAGAGTAGTTGCTTACAGTCCTCGTTCTGTACTGCAATAATTTTCAAAAGTATTTTTTTTTACCTGGAGATGTAGTGTGCACAGTTATTGTAGAGTAGTAAAAAGCCTTCAGATCAGACTTAAAAGCTAATTACAGTCAAGGCTGCAACAACTTTACTTTCTCCCTTACACTGGTAGAATCTGTTCAGGAAGCTGATCTGTCTGTAAACTAACTTGTACCATTAAAGATTAGTTTTTGTCCTGCACACACTCAAGACTGATCAGTACACAGCCGTACAAGGGTAAGCACTGCACAAACTGGGGCAGAAAGCCATGACTGCGACTGCCCAATTCCAGATCAGCCTAAGCCAATTCAAGAACCTCTAGCAAAGTACTCTGCAGACAGACTGAAAAGCAGTCCCCAGCTATGACAGAGGTTAAAAAGAAGGCTTAGTCTCAATCAACAGGAACTAGCAGAGCAGCAGAGAAATGGCATAACAGCTAGCAGTACATTAATCCCAACACTCATTAACTCGAGCATAGCATCCTGAAAGCAACCCAGAACACTGGGTTCTGTCTATACAACATATTAAATAAAGTCTGAAATGTCCTCCCAATTTCAAAGATCACTTTTCAAAGTAGCAGTACGATGCTTGGACATCAATCAGTGCAACTTTACCAGCATTCTGAAAACAAATGATAAAGACATACATGCATTTATTTTTATAATACTTCAGAATCAGATCTGCAAGTGATTTTTCCTTTGAGATATTCCAATTTTAAGGCTATATGGCATTAGGAAGAAAAACTTCATCCTTTTCCAGAAATTTGCTTCAACTTGCAATTAAAATTATATTATTCTATAAATTTTATTTCACATGGAATTCACATATTTGGCTAACAAGTTGTTACAGTGATACAGAATTTTAGTATCTTCCTCAGGCTATTTCAAGAACTTTGTTTTGATAGAACAAAAAACCCACAGCTGAAGTGTTCCTATCAGGAACAGACAGCACTATACTATTATGGTACATCAATCAGAACACATTTCCTCATATCAACAAGCACTCAAGTCACCTGTAACATTAGATCTCCCCCTGAACTTTAGCATGCTTCAGAAAATCAGATGTGACAGGTCTCATGGTGCGATCAAGGGTGTGGATCTTGCACCAAGCCATATGGCAAAAGGAGATCTTGGTTGCAAACAAACAAGAAAGACCCCACAAGTGCCTATAAAAGGCTTTACTTCTCATGCTGGGTTAGTTCCCCAATCCACTTTTCAGTATGCCCTTCCCTTATGTTTGCCAACATAGACCAAGGAAGAAAACTCATACAGTAGTAGGGGAAGAGCTAAAACTCATATTGCTGCCCATTTCTTTTTAATTTGAAAACCACAGCCTAATCTTGAGCAGGAGAGGTGGGCTTTATCAGTTACTCAGCAACATAATCTGTTTGACTAAGGGATCAGCTTCCAAGCACTTGTCAGAAGCAAAAGCTCCAAGTCTTTGACAACCTTTCAGATGCAGGTAAAGACATGACAAGGTTACTTCTAGACAAGTACCAGTTACCTTTTAGCCTTTTTTGTCTTTGAGGTACTTGGAAAAAACCCCACACATCTTTGAAGACAAAACTTGTTGTAAATATTTATGTTTATAGGACCAGTTCCATTGAAGTGCTTAAGCACTAAGTCAGAAAGGCACCTAATTAAAATAAGCTTTTAAAGCGTTCTACAAACAAGACTAGAAAAAGATACACATCCACCTGTGGTCCATTAACTCACATATCTACAAAGGATGTTTAAAAAAAACATAGCTACAAATCCTAGCTAGAGATATATATGCATATATGTGTGTGTGCATATGTTCGTATATATCTCTAACTATATACTTCTGAGTAGGTATTTCTGTAGACTGCTATTCTGCTATTTCATGGAGAAGGCTAACTTAGAAGTTTTGAGTGCCACTGAGTTAACTGGGGCAATTCAAACAGAAACCAAGCCACCAGTTTAAATCCCCAAAGTAATCTTAAGATGGTGCAAGTAAGCTATAAAGAATATTTTCTCAGGCATCTAAACACTTACAAATAGTACTAGTTCAAAAACCCAGCATCTTCTAAACAGGGCAAAACACGGTTTGTGGCAGGACACCTTAGCCTGTTGTTAGACAGGTACAGCCAAGTTTTCTTCCCCCATCAACCCATTTTGACCAACTATTGACCCCATTAAACACATTTGTATGGCACAGACATTACCATAGATTCTGAAAAAAAATAATTGGGATTTTACAATAAAAAAAATAGCTTATGGTTGACTGATTTCAATATCTGAAAAGGCATGAGTGAAAACTGAATTCCTGTTGTGGTGGACAGCTAAATTCCTAAAGCTTTACCAAACTTGCAGGCTTCCACTGCTGACAAGCAGTTACAGTTTGTCAAAAAAGATCCCAGCCTGAAAGCAAGGTGCAAATGCAATGCTTGCAGAAGGATGTTTTTCTGTGGAAACAGGGATAGCAAAGCACTTGTGTTTAAGTTGGTTACCTGATACATAAATCCTATCACAGCAACTTAATACTCAATTATTTTTAACATTAACACAAGCTTAAACCACTGAAAACCCCCATACAAGCCTGCAGGGATACACCATAAGCAGACGCTGTCTCTGTAGACACATCATAAAGAGCCATTTTGGAAGCTTATTATAGATCTTTATTTTTTTGAGCTATAACCCTTCCTACACCACACAGATGACATCCAAATATCAAGAAAATGCTGAGGAAATACTAAGGCAGCAATCACCCTATGTCAATTATTCCTCCTGTACGTTAGCAGGACATGAGACAAAACAAGCATGAAATGCATCTTGAATCACATCTTCTCTGGTATTTTAAAATACGCCTACATTCTATTAGGCAATCGAGGAGTAAGCTAAATACCCTGTATGAGTCCATTCAGTGCAGTGAAGAGTATACTAGCCTTAAACATGGTGCCATGGTCATACTCCAAGTTATATTTTAAAGCACACATTATCTGTGTGTTTACACTGAGAGCTTACACTGAAGGATAAAGAAACAAAATGACAAATTCCAAGTCAAGTGTGGAAGATCTTTCATCACTGTGCAAGTTTATTTACAATGATTCCTAGAACACCCCATTTTGCCAGGGTAGCCAGGTGACACTTCTGGGCACTGATTTTATAGATCAGGTTACATTACAACAGGTCTTTCTGGTTTCCAGACTATTTAGACCAAGGCAAACAAAAGTTACATTTTGCTTTTTCCTTCATTATCCTAAATAAAACCATTGTCAATAGGAAACAACAGCTGTATAAAACTGAAACACACTATTTTTTAAAATAATGAAACACTGACCACCAGAATAAAGTAGATTAAACAAAGACTTAAGTCTTGATGTTCTACAGCCCAAGAAATAAAATTCTCTAAACCATACCAAAAAGGCAATACAATACTAGGAGCCTATAATTTTTAACTCAAAGTTAAGAGGCAATAACTGTCATGCAAGTGTATGCCCTGCTACAGAGAATAATAATAAAAAAATCTAGATTTCCCGTAAGTGTGTGACAACACAGTAACCCTCACTATTGTCTCAATACTAACAGAAAACCCTTGCCATCTATTTTCATCTCTTGTACAAAAGACTGAACAACAAAAATAGCAAAATTAAAAATTGAAAAGCTTGAAGGCTTTTTTTGCATATGAAATGATTTTTTAGATCTGCCACTAACAACGGCTGGCTGAACACTAAAGTAGGGCTTTCAATACTATATTCAATTACATAAAGCAGTGTTACAGATGCCAAAATAATTAGAATGCATTCAAGTTTTATATTCAAGGTATTTAAAAATAGCTGCTCATTTGTTGTATAATATGTAGTTGATGGAAGAAAAATTAAATTAGCTTCTAAATGATTAGGAAAAATATGTTTATTACTATTTGCTCTTGCAGCTTTAAAGGCTTGCCTCATTCTCTGCTTTGAGAGGTTAAGAATTTCCTTGCCTATCCTCTGACCAGACCCTAAGACAGCAGCATTTTATGTTAAACCACTGTTTGCAGAATACCGAATGCATAAGCAATTCCAACCCGCGGAAGCAGTCAGTCCTCACAGTAGACAGAGGTTCTCCTGCGGGCTTATCCTGAAGCTGCCATCCACATCTCCTCATTGCTCAGAAGAGACTTGCATTTCCTCATACACAAATCTACCAGCCCATCCCAGTCTGCTGGAAACACCTAACAGCTTCTTGCTTGTTCAAAGCAAAAAGCCTGCAGCCCCCACACATTTCATGCCCACATAGCCTTGTTTCATTTTTCATGGGATTTTTTTCCTGCTTCATTTCCAGCAATTTTTCCTCATTCAAAGGGCAGACAGTGCTCACAATTACTGCTTCATTTCCATTAAGAATGACTGAAGGAGACAGCACTTAAGCTCACATCCAGCCATCTTGCTCTCTCTTCAGCTCAAATGACAGCACTGAGACACCAAAATAGTAGTCTAAGAGTTTTTCTTCTAAAACACTAAGAAAAAATCCAAAGCTGCTGGTCACATAACCTCTTCCAGGTTAATTTTTTTTCTTAAAATCATACAGTATCATAGCTACAAGAGAGAAGGCTACAAATTCTAAACCAAAATGGGCTATATAGCACTAAACTGACATATTGTGGAGTCATCTGAAGAAACAAGAAGGGAGGATTTTTGTAGTGATGCATCTGGACAACCACCAGTCATCTCAAGTACATGCTTTCAGCTGCACTACAAGCTCTTAAGACCAAGCAAAAGCTCTTGACAGGTTGCAAGACTGCGGGCAAGCCCAGTTTCCAGCCTGTAACACCCAACTGACTCGACAGTTTTAAGTCTGGCAGCAGACTGTTGGTAAGTCTAATTGGACAGGATACTATAGCTGGAGAGTAGGAATTCAGCAACTGAATGCAGTACAGGAATTCAGCATTGTCTGCAGAAACCAGTGGACTGAATTTTGCCTCAGTGGTATTCTAGAGCCCATCTATATCTCGAATTAAGAAATAAGTGATCAGAAAATGAATGGATATACAATATGGTTTTACAAAAAAAAAAAACCATTACCAGATGTCTTCCACTGACATGTTGCTTCACTGTTCACAGAACTCAGCCATAACATGGGCTTCAACAAGGCTACAAAGGTAGCCTAAGAGGTGCAATACAGAGAGGAAACAGATCAAGAAGCTGTAAGAAGATTTGGTTAATGATGATTAACAATAGAGATGCTAAATGTTTTAATGACTACATTCATTTTCATTGGTGATGAGCAGAAAAATTTGTAGGTCCCAAATTGAGAGGCAGTGTCCCTAAGACATGATATCACCAGGGGATTCTCATGCTGAAGTTGCAGAAGGATTGCATCTGGTTAAGAAGAACATACTGTGGAAGTAATGCACAGGACACTAAGAATTTCTGGTACAAGTTGAGACTTCAAGGTGGGAAAAGATTCTAAATACTTAAGATACCACAATTCCAAAAAAATGGCTGTCAAACAAAAGGAAATGAAAGAGATACCATGATAATCAGAAAAAGAAAAAGCTTTTAAGAGACAAGGCTTTAAGATTTCAAGTCCATCAAAAAAGTTCTAAGAAAGGAATGACAGCTGTCTGCAGATATGTCAGAAACCCAAGTGCAAGAAAGGAGGAAAAAAGCTAAATTAGCCCCAGCACAATGGGATACAGACTGCGCTTTCAGAAAGTCAGAAGTAGGAACACAGGTTAATTCTAAGATTTGTATCAGAAGACTGCTGCAGATACTTATTCCTCCAGACAGAATCTTACCAGCTAGAAAGTAGAACAGGATCTACTGAGAGAGTTTTGTAGACAGTATATCCAGTAAAAACAAAAGTTGAGATTTTGATTTCTTGCTTTACCACTCCTAAGAAGAAACGTGTTGCTAAAAGACTACTTGCAGTTGTCTGTTCTATTGCCTCTCCTCCACTGTTGAGCAACTCTTTGCTTACGGAGTAGTAACTCTGTAGGTTAAAATAACTATGAAAATTCTTCTCACCCCATCCCCCCCAATAACTTCTACAGGAGTCTGCTGTTCCCCCCTTCTCCCTGCAGCCACCCACATAATGCCTTTGTGCTCCTTCACAGCAGAAGTTACCCCACACTTAAAGATCCCTGCAGGTGTAGGTCAGCTGAAAATCAAGGGTACAGCCTCTAGAGAATTGGAAACACTTAAGACATTCACAGGGAGTTAGTTCAAAGTAGACCTACATGGAAACCTATCAAGACAACAGTCTTTAAGTACAACAGAAGCAAGCCTCATCCCGCTAACACATGGCTGGTGACACAAGTTAATCACAAACAGCAGTCAGGCATCAAATTTCTAAGGAATAGGCTCTGTATTGATACAGATGAGGCTGGCATTTGAGAAACAGCTCAGCAAGTTCAAGATGTTGCCACTGCTTTGCTGGAAGTAACTTAGCAGAAAGCAATTTGAACTGTTTCCACACACTTTATCTAGGTCCCAAATGGGATTTTGTGTTAGCCCATTCATTCCACCCTCAAGCACACAATGCCAAAGCCCAGCCTCATGCCAGCCACACAGGTGCTCCATCCACAATATCACAAAGGGCTCCAGTGCAACAAGTGCCAGCAGCTACTCTTCCTACAGAGCCCAGCAAAGCTGCTACTGCCATCCTTAGCCTCCGAGGGTATTCTTACACACAACTTCTGAAGCAGCTGGTGGTCTCATTTGTATTCGTGATTGAAAGAGAATAGAAGTTCTAGTGGGAAAGAAAGAATGAATGGAAATTACTGACAAAGGTGACCCCAACCACAAATTTCCAACAATTGGTCCAAGAAAGCTGTAACAGTGGCTCAGGTGTTTGAATTCCAAAGAGGTCTGAACTGGAAGAGCATAAATACTGAAGACACATAAATGGCGAAGCATATTGGAGTATCAGAGGTGCTGCTGTAACCAAAGAAAAGCCAGACCAATAGCAAGATTTCCGCTGGTCACCCTTCTCCTTTACAATATTAGGAAAAGCTGACTGGAGTGGCCTCAAGGCTGTATTTATACCACACGGGGAACAGCATATGCCAGACCACCACACAAGTTTTTTGCATAAAGACAAAGGTCCATATTTTGACATCAGGCCTCTCCCTGCTACATTATACTGCTTAGCAGATGTTTAAGCAAGATAGTTGCTATATTGGCAGCTTGGATAGGACACTCGTTTCTTGCAGCATACAGATTAAGGCGGAGAAAAAAAACCCACCCCAACCTCTATAGCTGTTTTGTAGCTATTAAACAACAAAATGAAAACGAAAATCAGGAAAGGGTATGCTTGCAGCCTGAGACAGTTTATAAATGCATTGTGCAATGCAACCATCAGCAAAGTTTCCAGATAACGGCCAGTGCAATTGACCTTGGCCAAGAATATAGGACAACTTTGTTGCCACCTCCCGATTCTGCTGCAACGTAAAAACCCGGCTGAGCGCTCTACTCTACAAGCAAAACCGCAACACGCCTCCGAGCTCCTTGACAAAGTATTTTTAAGCACCATTTTACTCGCTTGGTGGCAAAACCAGTTTTTTAAAATACAGTATATTTTTTATCCCACCCAAGAATGGCAGGGGGCTTGCCTAAAGGGCAGCACCAGCCCTGCCCTCGATGCGACATTACACATTAACCGATTTTCTGCCCGTCACGGGCACACAAAGGATAACCCAGGAGTTTCAGCCGGCGCCCGATTCCGCCCCGGGA
>NW_010400714.1:37263-37578 GCF_000710305.1 Buceros rhinoceros silvestris | reverse complement strand
GCCCGCAGCCTCTCGCTCGTCAGCGGAGCCGAGCCCCGGCGGCAGGAGGGACAGCGAGCGCTTCCAGTTCACCCGGCGCCGGGGCCGTGGCCTGACACGGGGCCGCCCCGCAACCAAAGCAGCTGCTTCCTCATACTCAGCTCTGTCCCATTACCAGGGCTTACCGTCATCTGTCTTGATGAAGCCTGTTCTTATCGTGGTCCAGCTGCACCCCTGGCTGCTGCGGTGGCTTATTTATTACCTGCTGCAGCCAACACCACAACAGTCAGGGAGCTTCTGGGAGAAGAGGACTGGCTGCAGGCCTTCCTCTTCACT
>NW_010400714.1:32278-37129 GCF_000710305.1 Buceros rhinoceros silvestris | reverse complement strand
AGGCTTCCTGCTTCATCCCCTGCTTCCCTGCTTTACCCGGACGCATCCCTCAGCTCTAAACAGTCCAGGAATTACTCTGAGACAGGCACCTGGGCTCCCTGCCTAGTGAGAGGGATGGAGGGAGGAGAGGTCAATCTTGTCCCTGCAGGTCTGAGACAGTCTTTGGCTGCACTGAGCCCACAGGGGACTCGGGTTCTAACTGTCATCAACTGTATCCTGGGCTGCTTCGTAAGAAGCATGGCCAGCAAAGCGAGGAAAGTCGATTCTCACCCTCTACTCTGCTCTTATGAGACCCGTACCTGGAGAACTGCATCCAGCTCTGGAGTCTTCAGCACGAGGAAGACACAGACCTGTCAGAGCGGGTCCAGAGGAGGGTCACAAAACTTACCAGAGGGATGGAACATCTCTCTATGCAGAAAGGCTGAGAGAGTTGGGGTTGTTCAGCCTGGAGAAGGGAGGGCTCTGGGGAGATCATATTGCGGCCTTTCAATATATAAAGACAGAGAAAGGTTTTTTTCTAAGACCCATAGTGACAGGACAGGGGGAAATGGTTTTAAACTGCAAGAGGGTAGATTTAGAGTGGGTATGAGTAGTTGGGATTTGCCTTCGAAAGTAGTTTTTGCAGTTTGTCTTCAGTCTGTGTTTACTCCTAGAGCATCTACAACCTTCGGTGTCTGGGCAGTGACATGGTGGTGAAGCAGAAAGGGGTGAGGACACTGTGTTCATTAGGTCTCATTTCTCTTGGGTTAACTTCAGACACCCCTGCAGTCCCTGCAGTGAGGCAAGGATTGCTCAAGTGTCAGACAGCCACTCCTGCACAGACACAAGCAGGCAGGATGAAAGTGGAGATGAATGAGCCATGCAGGTGTGACGTTCATACAAGATCTTGGCCTTTTGCAGGCTCTTATTATTTAACCACCACCTATGGGGCCTTGGAGCACATCAAGAACTATGACAAAATCACCATCACGCGGCAGCTGAGCACGGAGGTACAGGACTCCATCCATCGCTGGGAGCGACGGAGGACGCTGAACAAAGCCCGGGCTTCCCGCTCATCAGTGCAGGTAGCTGGCATTACTTTCCAGGGAAAAAGCCTGGAAGATGAACATGGTCTCTACATACTTACTAATTTTTAACATGATAATTATTTTAAAACAAAATTAACACAATTTACTATTAATACATGAGAGTACATACAGTGCAAGATTTCCAAATCTTAAAAAAACCACACCTCATTTAAAATACATGTTCCTTAAAAAATGCATTTGGAAGTCTTGAAGTACCTCCATAATAACATAAAGAAGACTGCAGAGTGATTTTGTTGTTCATTCTCAAAGGATACATCCTAGGAGTCGTCACATGTGGAGAGCTGTGGCAGGGAGGCAGGGACCCCCCTCTGCTCCTTGTCCTTAGGGCCTGGAGACATCCTGGGCTAAGCTGAGGAGATGTGAGCAGGCTACACAGGGTTGGTTCCTAGGTGGCATAAAGCTATAGGAGAACCCGAGACACATCCCAGGGGACGGGCAGACAATCATCTTCCAGAGCCTGGCTTCTCCTGTCGGACAGCCGGGCCGACCAAGTAACACCTGGCTAGCTTTGAAGCCCACGCTGTGTATGGCCTGGCGAGGATGTCCCCGTGCACCAGCGAGACGGGCTCCCAGGAGGGATGCTCTGGCTCTCCAGCCATTGTGAGGCTGGGTGTAGGACCAGGCAGGCAGGATGTCCTGTGATCAAATTATCACCCACAGGGAGGCAGCAAAGGCCACGTCTCGGGTTCTGAAAAGCCGCCACAGTGCAGAACTGAAAGTTGTGGATGCTGAGGCGAAAGTCCGGGGAAAGTCTCCTGAGGGAGAGGTACATGCACTCCACACAGCCCCGTGAAAGCATGGGGTTTAACATGCTTCCTACCGCAGTCAAAACCGTCCCTGATCATCTCAGAACGTGTGGATGGTGGCTGAGACACATCGAATACCCATCCAGCCCCAAGCGCTGCTCTGGCCGTAGCTAGGAGCAAGTACTTGGCATGGAGCATAACAGCTGGGCCAGCAAATGCCGTATTTCCCCCACAAGATTGCCACCGCCTCCAGCAGCGTAGAGGCCTCTTTCTGTTCCTTTAAATGAGGGGCAATATCAGGGCCATGTGAGCCCATCCTGGCAGAGATAAACATCTTGCTGAGGTGTTCGCATGCCCCTGCGCGCTCCTCTGGCTGCCTTGCTCATCCACTGTGATGCTCCATAAAGGCAGTTTGGAAACCCATAGTCCAAATATTTGGCAGATTTTCACTTCTGCTGGGAAACTTGAGTATTTTTTCACCAAAATGGCTGGAAATTTTTTTAAACTTCACAGGTGCAAATTAAACACACAGGTTCCACTATGACCAAAGGTTCTCTAGATTCTGTTCCTCTTGAGTTTGGCAAGGGGAAATGAGTCCAAATAGTCCATGCTGCCTCAGACAGAATACAAGTAGATCACCTCCTTGGCATAACTTCTGCTGTTTCCTTACTGATGGAAGGAAGTTTGGAGAACACACTCTCAAGGGTGCTGTTCGGGTGATGGTGGAATTACAAAGGTCACCGCACTACCAGCCCTTTCCCATTTTTGTGAGGCAAAGGCATTTCAAGCCAGATCTCTGAAGTTTTTGGTTTGTTATTCTGGTTTGTTACTTCTTTGCATCCTTTTTCTTCAAGAGCTCTAGAAAAGTGGGAGAAGGAACTCTTGCAGATTGCTCGCTAAGAATACTCACCAAAATAAGAAAAAAGTTTCGACTTATGTGCCTTTACAGGGCTAATTATTTGTTTAAGCGTTTGTTAGTTTAAGTATCTGCTGCTTCAAAGCTTGTTCATCAGAGGGGAGAAAGGAGAGAATAACTAGGGCGTTGGAGAATGATTGGAGGATGTTTGGAAGCATTTAGGAATGGTGGGTGGCTAGAGGCTTGGGGCTGAATCCTGCCTCTTTCAGTCCTAAGGCACTGTGCTAACTGCAAGATCTATCCATGTGTTTCTCTGCAGGATTTCATCTCTATCTCCTTCCTGGAAATCGGTGCTCAGTCAAGGACACTTGCTTCCCAGAACGACACCACAGCTGAGCAGCTGAGCCAGCAGTGTGCTGAAAAGTTTGAAGTCTCCCATCCCAAGAACTATGGACTCTTCGTTTATGTCGATGACCAGTGGCTGCAGCTGGCCAAAGATGCCCTTCCTCACCGTATCAAAGCCTCTCTGCTGAAGAGTGAAACCAAGAAAGATTTCCATTTTATTTATAAACCAATAGACCATAAAACCCCCCCAGTTCCAATTGTCAGAGAGTCAGACTTTTCCTAAAGGCTGAGCTGCTCTTTTGTGGTTTTGCCATCATGCTGGAAGGGCTGGATAGTTTAGCTTGTGAGATCCTCTGATATTTGCAGACCTCGGAAGGTCTCTGGAGCATGACCTTCAACACAGGGCAGATGTGTTGTTGTAGATGCTGTCTAAACACAGGGCATTTCTCAGCAGAGGTCATTTCAGAAATAAAAGGAGCATCCAGGAGAACGCTGATCGTCTCAAAAACTTGAAGTATCAAACCTCAGAACCTCCTGCTGGCAACCAGCCAACGTCACAGAATGTAAATGGGCAGTAGAGAAAATCCAGAGCTCTTGCAGAAAAGAGGACATTTACTCCGTGATAGATTATGGCAGGAGGAATCATCCCTGTGCTCTGTGCAAAAGGCCTGTGAAAGGTCTGCACACAGCTCAATCTGTTTGGAGGTAAGACTGCATTTATGCCAGTGTGAATAAACCAAGTGATGTATTCAGTGGAACAGGGTTGCCACCTGTAGCAGAGCTCCATCTCTGTCTATCTACAACACGTCATTGCCTTTGAAATCCACTTGATCACCGACCATGCAAGATGATCCCGTACATTCACTAAGAATACACTTTCTGCCATCTGTTCGTCCTGGAAATCAGGTAGCATAGGCAATTTCATCAATGTACTTTTCTTAAAGATTGAAAGTCTTCACCATCAGTTTTACGTGTACAGCAGTTTTAATCACATTGGTTGTATGATAGTGTCTGGTTAATTGTATATTTATTCCCATGTGTGATATGGTGCAATTATTTTAAAACAAGCATTTGTAAAGAACTTAATAATTTGCCCAGTGTACAAACTAGATTAAAACTTGAAAGACAAAAAGACTTTCCCGTCCCTTTTTACCCGGTTGTCGTTTTATCTAGTGGTTCATATCCACAAGTCCCACTAAGTTATTCCTTCAATAAATTCAGGCTGTTGCAGATAGAACTGGCTAGTTTTCCTCTGTACCTGTGCTTTCAGTTATTCAGTTATTGCAGACTTAAATTTCCCTGCAAACCTAAGTTCCCACCAAATAAATCAAACCAATGCAAGAATGCATTTCATGACATTTGAAAACAGTTTTCCTGACTGGATAATCGAAGTGGGAGCCTTAATTGCAAGACATATCCATATCTTCTGGGTGCCTTCATTCAGGCAAGATTCTCTCTACGAGCACAAGAGACTGAGTTGGCTGCATCAAGAGGCGAGAAACCTCCACAGTAGCAACACAAACTTGGTATCAGGCCTGGCAAAGCTCTGGTTAGGAAGAAGGGGTGTTTTACTGTGGGTTTTGCTCAAAGCTGCTATTGTTTCCTCCGATTAACATTCAAAATAGAACTGGGACATGTTCAGCCAAGTTGCCCAAGGTCCCTGCCTCACTCCTGAAGCTCCAAAGGTGGAATGGTCACTCTCTCAGTCTGTGGGGCTTGAAATGTCTGTGTCTGTGTGTCCCATCTGTGGTGCGTGCTGGAAACCTGCGTACAGATAGCAAACCAGTGCTGCACATCTGCCAGCTTGGGCTGCCTG
>NW_010400714.1:30495-32162 GCF_000710305.1 Buceros rhinoceros silvestris | reverse complement strand
CAGGAATGAGGAACAGTGAATAACAGCAACCTTGGTTTCAAGGACATCGTGTGCAGGGCTTGCAGTGTGTGACATCCGTATACTGAGTTGAGTCCAAATTCACAGTTATTTCTGCTCATGTGCAGCTGTCCACGCCTCTGCATTGCCTCTGGGCAGCACGTGCACATATGTTGGACCTGAACCCCTGCAGACTGCAGCACGGACATCACTTCTTGACCTTCTGCTACCCCGCCCTGGATGTCTTGTGTCAACGGCTCAGCGGCGGGCCTTCACCGGGTGGCTGGGTACAGGGTGCCCTTGGAGACCCAGCTGTGAGGCAACATGCCTTCATCCTGCCTGGCTCCTCAGCTTACCACCATCCCCATATGTTGAGCAAGTTCATGGCAGTTTCTCTCACCGGTGGAAGCACTGCCAGGAAAGCCCTGACACAAAGCACAGACCGGCTCTCTGAACAGTTGTCCTGTTTCCACGCTGGTATCGTCACTGATGTCCTTCTGTCCTGAGGGCTGACCTGCTTTGTGTTGGCCATACTGATGCCTCCCACTGGCCTACTTACCCCACCTTGGTAGAACTCCAAGCCATGAACCCACCTCGCCTCCCACCACCTGTGCCCAGGTATCACACTGCACAGGGGCCACATACAGGAGGACTTGGGATCTCCAGTCCCAGAGATTTTGGGGTGGGAGGGGGAGGGTCTGCCCAGCAGCTTAGTTCTACTGTGGCTGCTGCAAGTTATTTTAAGCCCAAGGAGTAAAGATGTATGTGTCAGCCCATGTCCTTGGCCTGATCAGGTTATCTTTATACTATAACATTCACAGTTAACGAGCCTAAACTAATCTGATGAAGATGAGGCTAAGGAAGAAACATGCAAGGAAGGAAGCCAGGACTGATCTTCTGCTGGATATTTCTGGAAAGCAACCAGATTTTGCACAGATCAGGGTCAAGCAACAGGTTGATGAAGTTAAGTGCTCTGACACCTCACAGTGTCCTGGGACATCTGAGTCAGCAGCTGTACCTCAGGGCAAGAGGGAACCATGGATTTTACAGCTGGTCAGTGGAGTCCATGAAAACTGCAAGAGTGCTAAATCACTAAAATCCAAATGAGCTCAGACTAAAATTTACCAAAGCCCCGTCCCAAAATCAGACCTGCAGATCCCAGCTTTCAAAACACAAGGAGTGCCAGCAGGACTTCTGTGGATTTTTACAAAGGCTCTCAAATCGTACATCCACATTTTCCTCTGGCAT
Source organism: Buceros rhinoceros silvestris (assembly GCF_000710305.1). Classification (NCBI taxonomy): domain Eukaryota; kingdom Metazoa; phylum Chordata; class Aves; order Bucerotiformes; family Bucerotidae; genus Buceros; species Buceros rhinoceros. The sequence goes on along the minus strand of NW_010400714.1, from coordinate 30,917 downwards.
AACAACTGCCAAGCTCTGGTTTGACTTGCAGAGGTTGCCAGGGCTCTGCTGAACTCAGAGGTTATTGACAGTAACGCGAATTACCGTGCCTGGCTCTGAGCTGCCTGGAAGGAAAGCCCTGTGCTGGGGCTCAGCGCAGAGAGGGGCTTGCGCAGAAGCTGTGGCGCGCCTGGCCTGTCCGGACACCTTATACAAACCACCAGCAACCGCTTTGCAAAACATGCATCTCTGACTGAACGAGGGGATCCTGGAGGACCCAGGACAGACAGCTGCCGCCTCTCCAAGCTCACAGCTCAGCAGTGGGACTCAGGCTCTGCCTGCGCCAGGGTCATGAAGAAACAGCCTGTCTGGAACAGCACGCTGTTGTTTTGGTGACCCTGGCAAAGCTCTGAGTCCCCAGTGCAGAGACCGCTGGAGCGGTT
>NW_010400714.1:29771-30366 GCF_000710305.1 Buceros rhinoceros silvestris | reverse complement strand
CGTCGCTCCCTCCGGTCCCTGGCGCCCAGGGTTCTGTGCTGGCTTGGCCTCATATCAGACATTTCAGGTGATGGGAAAAAAATCATCAAACGTGGGAATGAAAAGGGCATTTTTAAATGCTCCGTGGGATTTTATTTATTTCCTTCATCACGGGCTTTCCTCACGCTGCAGCCCCGGCGAGGAGGAAGCAGCCCAGTCTGCTGCTGTGTGGCCCCCCTGGTTAGTCAAGCTGGTCACGCTGTGGCTCATGCTCTGGTCCTCACATGAGCTGTCAGCAGACAGGGGTGTTTCAGGAGACTTTGACCAAGCAGGGTTGTGCAATCCAGCCAAGGCCTCCTCAGGCATTTGTTTGCGGAGAAATGTTGTGCAATGATCACTGATTTACAAGCAGCCCAGTCTGCTGCTGTGTGGCCCCCCTGGTTAGTCAAGCTGGTCACGCTGTGGCTCATGCTCTGGTCCTCACATGAGCTGTCAGCAGACAGGGGTGTTTCAGGAGACTTTGACCAAGCAGGGTTGTGCAATCCAGCCAAGGCCTCCTCAGGCATTTGTTTGCGGAGAAATGTTGTGCAATGATCACTGATTTACTAACAGGGAA
>NW_010400714.1:21100-29628 GCF_000710305.1 Buceros rhinoceros silvestris | reverse complement strand
TGAACCCAGCAACTTCTGTAAAGGAAAAACAAAAAGCCCATGAGGCCTCTTTGTGCACAGAGCTGATTTAACACTACTTCGCACCCAGTGATACAATCTGTCAACAATTCACTGAAATAATTACACTGGTAGATCATGTATAACTAAAATAAGAGCCACTGAAATCAAAAGCAGCTTTCCTGAAAGAACTCCGGAAGTTTTGGGCCTCAGTCCACTTTTGGTGCATCAGTCACCAACAGTACTTCAAAACCCAGCACAAAACTGGCTTTTTCCCCACAGGCCTGTGGAGGGATTCATGGTGCAGGGACCCTGGAGGCCCCCAGTCTAACCCCTGCTCCAGTGGAGCTGCCTTCCAAGGTTGCTCAGGGCCTTATCCTTACAGTGCTGCGGGTCTCCAGGGCTAGAGATCGTACTGCTCGCTGGGGCCCTGGCCCAGCATTTCTACCCCCTGCACTGTGGAAGATGGTTTCCTCCTGTCCAGCTGGTGTGAAGACCCTGCCTGTCCCACCAGAGTCCCTCCTCGGACGGGTGTGCTGCTGTGGGGTCCTGGCCAGCTCTGCCTGCAGTTCGCGGGATTACAGACTTGGGACGTTTCTGTCGTTTCCTGACTCTTTTGGGGAATCATCTCCCTGGGAAGGAAGCGGCCTCTGATTCAGACACGCCTGAGTTCTTGGCACGAAATGTTGCTTAGTCAGGACTTCAGCTTAGGCGCCCCTTCCCTCTGCTGTTCCTCCATTCCCCTTCTCACAGGGCAGAGGCTGCACACAGGAACGGGAGGCCTTCAGCCTCCTGGCCCGAGACGGGCATGGCTGCCCCGCACTTTCCTTGGGCTGGCTCTGGTGAGAGAAGATGCGACGTGGTTTGGACAAAGCTAAAATACCACTACCTCCAGTTATCTCCAGTTATCTGCTAAAAAGTGCATTACCTCCAGCTCCCAGTGAACTCCTTTCTGCTGCCTCGCTAGCAGAGAAGGGAGGGCGGTTACAGGCGCTCTGAACACGCTGCCCACCTAAGTTTGCATTCCATAGAGACAGTCAGCGCAGAGCGTCCTAGGGAGGCTGATCACGCCTCCCGCCCTCCAGGTCCTCTCAAAGGAAAGGTGGTGAGCTGCTGCGTGCAGCGGGGTGTTAGGTAGAAACACGTGGCAGATTAAGCACAGAACGGGTGGGAAAAGGGCCTTAAACTCTGTTCCTAGCACTAAGGAGGAGGACAGGAAACCCTGGCTGGTGCTAGCGACATTCTTCCTGGGGTTATGGATATACACAACTACTCTGCTCAGGAAAGGTTTTGTAAACAATGCAGCCTCCTCTTTGCCCTGTTCAGCCTGGCGATGACGACTTGCTGGGAACTCGACAGCTTTCCATGCTTTGCAGAAGTCATTCCTGCACCCCGGCATTCTGTGAATGGCAGCCTGAGCAGCTAGCTAGGTGCCTGCAGGAAGAGTGAGAGTGTCCGCACCTGCCCAATACACCGCAAGATGCTCTGGCGTAAGACTGTTCTTGCACAATCCTGAAATGATTTTGTCATTAGGTTCTATTACCAGCCCGAAGTGAACAGTCTGCCACACAGGCGCTAAGCCTGCGTGATCCTATTTGGAGCCCTTCAAACAGAGGTACTGATCAGCGCAGGTGAAGGTGGTGGGGTTTTTCCTCTCTGGGGCTGTTCCCTGAGTGACTGTAAAGGAAATGGGTCTCCAGATATGAGCTGGAAGTTCAGTAGCACCTCGGACAGGATTGTGGGTGCAGTGACATCTTCGGCAGATTGCCTCTTTCATTTCAGCACATCCCTGAGGGAAGGGGTAACACCAGCATGAGTAGCATTTGGGATGGCGAAGCTCTGGAAATCACTCATGCAGGAGGAAAAAGGACAGAACACCACCACTCGTTCACATTTCAGCTTTGCATCCTCAGAGTTACAACGGTCTGCAGGAGGGCCAGGGCATGTGATGGTAGTGAGCTATAAGTGTGACCTGGGTGTCAGTAATGTCTGACAAAAAAAATTGTGTGCTAACAGCTGATTTTTCATCTGCTAACTACTTTTTGAGGCCTACTTAGAATGGCTGGAGACTCTCGGTGTCAAGTGATGCTATCTGTGAAGAACCTGGAGGGCTTCTTTTTTTCCCCTCTGCATTCTAGATATGAAAATCTGAAAGCCTCTTCAGAACACTTCAGAAGAAACCAGGTATTTCCAAAGTGTGACGAAAATTCTTAAAACTATGAACCGATGATGCTAAGTGCTTGAGAAGTGGGCTGGATTTCTAGGGCAGAGAAGAACTCTAAAAGCAGAGATAAAACTCAGCAGATTTAATGTATATATTCAAATACGGCTTTGAAGGAGTAATTTTTCCTGTTCTTTTGAAGTGATTGGGGGCTCTTGGTACATCCTTTCGTGGCAGCAGCCAGACTCCCTAAAAGCTGTCCTTTGTTGCCAGCCCTTCCTCCTGCCATCTGGGGAACAAACACCTGCAATGCATTCAAGCACTCAAGAATTTCATACTCCCTTATTTTTAGATTTCTGCTAAGAAAAAAACAGAACAAAACCCAGTCTTACAGCTGAAAAGAAACAAGCAGCAACTCAAAAGAAGCACATACCTGAACTTTCAACAACGCCCAAGGCACACACTTTCATTTAATTCAGTAAAGCCTAGGTCTGCGTCCTTCTACCTCTTCCCATCCCTCTTGACAGTAGCTGTGCTCTGGGATTTCATTCATTCACTCCTGGCTTTATCTGGCTCTTCTTCGTATGGAAGTAACTTCAGTTACACCCCCCATGACGCCTCTCCTCTGAACGGAGCTCCTCAGAACTCTCTCCACCCTGCAGATGCTGGTTTAAATTTTGCCAGTTTGCTCTTCTCCCGTGGAGACGGGGTAATTTTGCAGTGTTTCTGTGTCCTGTCCCACATGAAAAAAGGTATGGACAACCTGAAACTATTTTCAATCGCCTCATAACCTCTACTTTCCCCCCTGCTTGTCATTTTCTGAGTCACATCTAAGAGTGGTGCTTTCCAATGTCATTTTGGGCTTTTGATACATGTTGTTGTTGCTGCTTTTGTGTTGGGGTTTTGGGTTTGTTTTGTTTTTCGTTTGTTTGGGGTTGGTTTTGTTTTGTTTTGTGGGGTTTTTGTTTGGGTTTGGTTTTTTGGGTTTGGTTTTTTTTTTTGAGATTACCCATCTTACAAAAAGCTCAAAGGGGACAGATAACCTTTTAAAGCAGTATCATAAAATTTATTAGCTCTCATTCATTTTTGAGACACGAGATATCTGACACTGTATTGACCTGCGGGTTGATGAAACTATTTTTATTCACAGGCAATTCCTATACTCTGATTTCCCACAGGTTCGTGTGTATATACATTTAAACACAGCACATTGGTGCTAAACTTACAGCATTAGATATCCGTGTTTTTCTTTGGGAAACAGTGCTTTCTACCCACAAAAACTGTTACTGTTCAGAGTTTAACTGTGCTGTTCACATCTGACAGGTCTTGAATGCAACTCATTTCTTTAAACTGTTGAGTTAAAGAACAAGCCTTGGTTTCTTCACTCTTTAACCAATCTGTAACGAAATTCATTATTTTTTTTTTTAAAAAGCTAATAGTTAGCAATAGTATAAAAAAAATTCAGAATTAATGACTCGATATTTAAATTAGCATAGATTTAGCAATCACTGATAGGTGGCTTGTAGTGTTCATCCAGAGATTCTTAAGAGCATTGAGCTTTGAAACAAATCATCCATCTTGAAAGCTCCAGGAGGTCTGTCGAAATGCCTCTCTGTCAAACCAGCAAGCTGTCAGCAGGTGAGGATGCAGGGGAGAGGACTGGCAAGTGTTGATTTCTCATGGTCAGGTGCCTCAGCTCCCAACACAGTTCCGGTACAGTGTTGACTCTCTTCATGTAGCATGCATGTAAAGTCTGGATTATTACAGTTATGAAAAGTTATCACTTGTAGTAAGGGTTATATGAGGGACTGTTGTTTCCATCAATACCCAAGGCACACTTTATCCATGGCCACGCATATTCTGCAATAGAGAACAATAATGATGAGAAACTTTTCAGGTCTCTGCTCTCAAACTATTTCCCACACTTACTGCAGCAGGATGCTACCAGGAGTGGAGGCAGCAGTTCATCTTCTGGGCTGCATGGACGTGCTGCCTAAACTACTAGTCCACCCTCCCATTCCCTACCCCTCTGCTTTCCTTGTTCCCTTTTCTTCCTCTTGCATGACTCCACAAATCCCAAGATGGAATTTCAACACTGTGCTTCCCTTGCCCCTACCGCACCACCATAAGGGTCAGTCTGGACCTGTACTTCCCTGCTTTCCTTCCACGTGCTCACAGCTGAGCGCCCTAGCACGGTGTTTCGTTTCCTCACCAGAAGCCAGCAGTGCTGTGGTGTTCTGAGCCAGCAGCTGAGTTAGCAGTGGTGAAAATACAGCAGGTCCCAACCTTGCTTTGGTGTAAGATCACACAGGAGTTACAGGGCAACACCCTTGCACCGCTCATGTTAGTTTACGTTATGCAGTGCAGTAGGATCCTCTGACTGCCTATAATTTTTCCTGAGGGTCTTCAACAAGGAAATTAAGGGTTACTGGGGAAATGGATCATTAGGAGTAAGAAGGGACGAATAATGATATGTTTTCCAAAATAAGCATTCATAACTTTACAGTGACAACTTTACTGACAAAATGGACAACAGCAGAAAATGTGAGAAGCTTTCAGCATTAGGCTTCATCTGCCTATTAGTTTCTGTTTTTCCAGCCACAGATAGAACTACACAGTGCATCTGGGAACCTCATTACCTGTCAATGGGGTATCCTCCTTCACAAATGTTGACCAAGGCATACAGCTGTCTCAGAGCATACTCATACTGAAACAAAAAAACATCGTGAACATTGGCAGTATTGTTTATCCAAACTGAACTGTGGGAGTAATTCAGAGATGCTATTAATATTGAAGGTGTTTAATTGATAGTCTTGACGGTCTAGTACTAGGCGAAAAGGATCTTTCTTCTGTGCACTTTGGTCTTTGAACTTCACTAGGTAAATTCAGCTGTTGCTGCATGTTGGCCCCTTAGGCAAGGCTCACCCATCTAACCAATTTCAGTCAAAAACCCCCACAAAACCAAAAAAAATCCACTAAAAAGGAACTAAAAGTTTAACAAGGCAACGTGGCCTCCTAATAGCCTGGCTGATTAGAAGCTCCAGCTGAAGGAGCATATCTGCTTTTGATTTGTGTATGGTACTTAAGTCTTGGCCAACTGCCAGGTAATCCCACTGCTTTCTGCCAGAACCCATTAATTTGCTGTTGACTGATTTTACCACACCTTACTGCCTGTCTAGGTTACCCTGCCTGACACCGGGACGGGGTTTTCTGGAGCAGGAATTGACCTCTCTTATTGTTGTCTAAGCAGCACTTAGCACAACAGGATTTCATCCTCAACTGGGATCCCAGGAAGAGTAGACAGTAATATAACTCCTAAACTAAAAAGTGGTTCTCAGGAATTCAACCCCACCACGGAAGTAGCAAGTTCCATGCAAGGAACTACGCAGCACACAGTTATAATGTACTGGAATTACAAATTCACAGTGGTGGCGCTTGAGTTTGTTTTGCCAGAAGAGACGCTTCAAGCAGAAATACAACATGATTTTTAACACTGAGATTCTTGGAGAGGGAGTTGATGAAGTGACAGCACTAATTAGTAAAACTTAGGTATTATTTTTGATTTTGTTTTTAATAAAAGTTTTTCTACTTCTTGCTTATCTACAGGGGTAGCGGAAGTGGTTTTCTGCTTCCAAAAACAGTACTTACCCTTTCTCCAAACCTACGATGTATGATTGCCCCCAAGCTAGCTTTTTAATAAAAGCTTATTTTGCAGATGTGCTTATGACTACTGAGCTTGTTTTACCGGTATGTTTATCTGGTTATATCTAGTGCTTGACTTACCAAGGGTAAGTGCCAGTTGAAGCAATGAGCTTTGAAGTGGTTCACCGCTGACTGGTAGCAGTCATAATTGCTGATGGTCAGCCTGTCTGACAGAATTTGGTTGGTCTGTTCTTTTGATCCTGTTACTAAGGTGATTATCTTTCGCATGGATTCTTGGATAAATTCTTTCACCTGCACATAAAACAATAAGAACTTAAAACATGCTTTTTCTAAAACAATTTGAAGACTTTGACTAAAATTTATCTTTCTTTAAACCTTCCTCAATTTTGGGGCTCTTTAAAGAACCCAATTTTGCCATTTATTTTTAGCACTGTCTTTTAGATCTGCCTCTTAACACACAAATGAAAACTAGGGAGATAGAAAGCCAGACTGATGGCACCCAAAAATCACTCACTATCCTTCTATTCTTCTGCGAGAAGAAAGAAAACGCCAACACCACCAATACAGTCTACCATTCTGCAGGAGGTGTTTGATACAGGAGACTTCAGTTCTACTGAGACAAGAGTTCCTCTAATACAAGTAAGTCCTCCCAACAAAAATACATATGGATGCAAACGAGGAATTTCCTGGTGATAAAAGCTGTGAGACTGACTTCTGCATTTGCTTACATTTGCCTAGACAATCCCTTTGCCTTGTGGAACAGATCCGTGAATTTTAAAGGAAGAGTAATCCATCAGCTAGAGGTTACCAGTCTGAAAAGTAATTTTGGTGCAATTTGCAAAAACTGGAAGCAATCCCTTTGGCTTCAGGGGTATTCATTCTGCCATTGCTTATGACACTAATATGAACTGATGTGTACTTCAAACTTTTCTTCTTCCTTACCTCCAGGTGTGTTTTCATCTCTGCAGCGATCTTCTTCGCCTCATAAATGTCATTGGTAGCCATCAGCTTTCGTTTCATGATTGCAAAGGGAACATCAGGACTAGGTGTCAAGTCATAGTGTTCTACAGGTGGCAGAGAAATGGGGATAGCTTTCTTCCCCATGCCTTGAAACTGCATCACTTTCATGGAGGAGATGCTCTGAAGGTTAGAAAGTAAACAAATGGAAACTGTCAGTCACCTCCAGTAGGCAGTCTGTCTTTGCTTTGCCATGTAAACCTAACTCTTTAAACTTGATTTATTAAAGAAAATAAAGGTGATCATAGGGTTGTGTATGTTGGATTTTTTAACACAAGGTCAAGGCTGCCGAAAGTCAGGGAACTTCTATTTTCAAAACTCACCATAGGGAAAAAGACCCATTAGGATAAGTAACCTGACCTTTTTTTTTAACAAACATTTAATCTGTTGAACAATGGGACTGTTATAATGGATATATCACCTCTTAGCTCTTCCCATTCAAGGGATGAATGTATTTATTACCATTTCATTAATATTTATAATATGCCTGGAAATGGTAAATACTGTTCTTATACTTGATTGAGTATCAAATCACTGGTAGAACTAGGAGGTCAATTAATACCCGGACTCCTTGGATTAAAGCATAATACAAAGGTATTTCCTTCAGCATCAAGACCGTTGTCTCTTAAATGGTCTTATCTTCTTCTATCTTTATCTTCTGAGATAAACCATTTCAGTTTCTAAATCAATCCTGCCAGTTTACAGGGTTAAGGTATATCTGACCAGGAAACCCACTCAAATACATACTCTGTTTCCATACTGCATCACATGGCTGGTGTTGGTGCGTTTCTTCACCAGCTGAAACTGCTTGTGGAGTGTTTCTCTTCTTAAATCCTCCTGCACGAAGAAACATCCATGTGGTCACAGATACTTAGATTCAGCTATTCTAAAAATGCAAGCAAACCTGGAAAGCATCTGTTCTTAGCTGCCAGTATGCAGAGGGAAGTATGGGGCAAGAGCTACACAACCTTTGAAAGACGTAAGAGTAGAAATTGAAAATACGGTTTGACAGCAAATTCTCAAATTGCTTTTAGTGATCTAATCTCCCAGAAAATGGGCAAGAAGGGAGAAGGCTAGTATACAAATCCCAGATTTGTTTCATTAATACCATTTTCCATCATGCTAACAAATGGGTTAGCCACGGTTCAGTATTTAAGGATGCCTGAAGCAGACATACTGAACTGCCCAATTTGTTTAACAAATTTGGAGATGTGGTCTCAGATTAGCAAATCAAGATTACATGAATTTGAAACTAGAAGTTAGACAGTTTCTGATCTTATAAATAACAAAAGAAGGCAATGCTTCTGAGAGTTAGTTTCAGAAACAAATTTAGTGGCCCAAGATTATATATGGTTCTGCGTAGACCATTTGTTGATTTTAGTCTCACATAAAAACAATTATTTTCACAAATTCTGCAAAGGAGCTATTTTTAAAAAGCAGAGTGATTTTTCCATCCGTGGAAATGCAGAAAACTCATCTACGTAACTTACCATATCTGAATCTTCCATCCAATTCACACTGTACCAATCCCCAAGGTAAGTCTGCCTTTCATCATCGTAGTAACATGCATAGGATGACTCTCTGGGATTGGCAGCTGTTGTTGCATAAACTGTAGGACAAATAGAAAGTCATTTTTTCCTCTTTCCTTTTTTTACATCTCCCCCTTCTCCTTCCCCTGCCTCCACACCCA
>NW_010400714.1:18379-20975 GCF_000710305.1 Buceros rhinoceros silvestris | reverse complement strand
ATTTAGTGTTTAGCTACATGTGATATATCTGTCTAACTTTCAATCATTTACTTCTAAATAGCAGGAAGGAAAGAAGTCTGTTAATCATTCTGTTCAGTCAGCCTCAGTGCTGTTGTAAGAGCTCGTTTCTTGCTGCCAAATGTGTGTGTTCTGGAGTGTTTGAAGAAGAATACGCACTTCTGAAGGAAAAATCTGCTATTCAAAGAACTGCCTGAGAACACTGTGTACTAACAACCATCTATACATTCATTTTCTTTACTACGATCATGAAAATTTTTTCCCAAACTTGGAGTAAATCCCATAAATCATCTTTTCTTCCAGAAAATGCCACCTTGTAAATAATATCCTTTCTTGGATAACACTCTGCAACAAACCTCTACAACATCTGCCCTAAGCACAGTTTTCCCAGTTAGTCATCTCTAACACAATAGAAATACTGTAAACACCTTTTACAGGTATTATTAAGACAAAAGCTATTTTGGCTTTTTGCCAGTCCAATCATAGCATACTTATATAACTGAAGCGAAGTCCAAGTTTCAAAACGAAAAAGTTTAGGCATGCTTTTATATAGCTACAGTGTTGCTTCTACTCAGAGCATACCTGAAGTTCAAAAGCTAAAAAAAAAGGTCTTAAATCTTGCCTTTGTAGTAAAGTACTGCTCTTAGCATCCTTTAAAATGCTTAAAATAACCAGTTAAGCCTTGTAGTTCACCACTGTGGGAGAGCTTGTAGTAAAACCAGAGTTCTCAGACCGGAAATTTCTAACAGAACAAACTTTGGAAATTGTTGATTCACTGAGCACTGTTTTGAACAATCACCAACATGAAATATTCTGCGTTTCTTTAAATCCTTGGCAGGGTTGTCATAAGTCTAGGCGGGTGCAAGGCAGCATACTCCAGACTCAAAGGCCCCAGAAGCCATGGGTGGGTACATGGTTGATCTTCCCTGGAATTACAGCTTCAAAACTACACGACAGAGCACCCAGTCTCCCTGCCATGGAGCAGGAGTTTGAGAAAGTTGTGATTCCTTGTCCTAATCAAGGCTGAGCTCACAGCTCTGCAGCAGAGAGCTTACAAACCCTGAAAAATCTGAGCTGCACTTCCTAAACTGTTGTGCAAATAAATGTAGAAAAATTTCCTGGCAACGGTGTTTCACAAGTGCCTTTGTTACTCAACAAAACTGGTAACAGGAACTTAACACCTGCTGTTAGCAGTGCTGAGGCTGAGAAACGTAACTTCACTGCTGCTGCGGTGAAGGGCAACCACACAGTTCCTGAAAAGAAATTCTTTTTCAACTTCTCACTTGCAAGTAAATGAAAGACCCAGTAGTCTTTATAAGACTCCATTAAGTCTTTAAAGGAACCTTCTATAAATGGAAAACATTACTTCCTCTAATTCTTGGGCTCCCCTGCTAAAACTGTACCTAAAAGTGCTTTTCCCACAGCAATGTGACATTTAAGTCCAGTAAGTTAATAGATTGCTCACCATTGATATTATCAGCCAAATGATTCATCATAGATCCAGACTCACACGCTTCAATGTAAAACACCATCTATAAAATAAATCAGAGACCTTAAGAAATTCCATGAGGAAATGGAGAGAAGTTCCTCAGCCATTTTCAGCTGTAGGTAGCTGGCCTGTACTGCTATCCCTGAAAGAAAAGCTTTCCATAGTGCTACAAAATAAAACACAAAAGCCATTTCTGGGAACTAAACTATGTGGTAAGGGGAAACAATCACAATGAAAAGATGCTATTAATCTCTACAGAATCCACAGGGATCTACTGACTAATGTACAAAGCACAAATCAAACACACAGTCACTCTTCAGCAGAGCGATCCACCACTATTGAAAGTACTGTCTCTGGAACCAGTGGCCATTTATGTGTTCCTAAATACCGCCAGGCATAGCAGACACACTACCACAGAAAGTTACTTTAAAAGGGGAAGCTACTTCTAAATATTAGTTTTTCTGCTTGAAACTACTTGTGATGAAATAAATGCACAGAATTTTCTGACAAGAGGTACAGTCTCTTAAACTGTTTTAGGAACTGTAAGAGAAACATGAGGTATATACAAATTTCCTGTTGTAACAGTGCAGTCTGAAGTGAACAAAGCACAGGAAGAAAATGTCAGGTACATGTTATGAGGGTGCAGTAGTTATGGATGTAGTTTCTCCACTGTTGCTCAGAATATATACCATTATCAAAAGGCAGTACACTACCTCTCAACATCGACTGCAAATCTACAGTAAACAAAACATGGAAAGAGAAAATTTGGAGAGGTTCAATCCTTTAAAGTGCAAAATCCTAATTCAAATTTCATCGCATGGCCACAGCTTCCTCCTGCTTTAAACAACTCTCAAAATGAAGACCACTCTCTCTTCCACGCCAGCTCCTCTTTTAATCTTACAACTTCTGATATGCTTGTTTACCTTCTGGTATTTTTTGTGATGATACATGTACCAAATAGTCTTATTCAAGTCCTTGACATGAAGCTGCAAAAGAAGAAGGCCTGTATTAAAACCACTTATGTTTATTAGACACGCATTTCACATAATAGAAAGAAATACTAACTGTTGTGAGTATGTATACTCTTTC
>NW_010400714.1:0-18296 GCF_000710305.1 Buceros rhinoceros silvestris | reverse complement strand
CTCTTTCCCATTAAATATATCCTTTGCCCTTCTGAAATACAACGTTCTAGTATTTGCCATTCCGGAAACGATAAGTAATGGTCCCAGATGGTAAGTATAGAGCACCAGAAAGCCAAGTCACACCTGCGTGAAACAGTCTGCTTGGACACCAAAGTCCAACTGAACACTGATTGACATAAATCAATTTCAACTGAATGCTTCAGATTCAAACTGGAAAAAATCCAAACTGAGGTGATGAGGAGAATACTGCTCTTTTTGTACCTCTTGCCTCAATATGGAGTGCATCACACATTTTCGTGTTTTACATTTATTACTTGTTATTTTAGTATGTCACTAAAAGGATGTTTTTTATGACAAAGTAATCCCCCAAAATGCTTACATCGTCATCAGGAAAAGCCAGAAGTCCTGGAGCTCCATGGTCAGTGAAATAAACAAACACGTGATCCTTGGGACCACTGTAACGAAAAAATTGCAAACTAATTCTTTCTAGCCACTCCAACTTAATCTTCATTACAGCAACAATCATCTGCTTCTCAATGTCAAGACATGTCAATATTTAAAAATAACGTAGCTGAAGCACCTCCTCCTCCTGATAATATTTTTTTCCTTATAAGAGGAGGTAAGTCTGCAAGACATATGAAAACTGGGACACTGGCTAGTCCCTCAAGCATGGGGAATTCGGCAATTACACTTCACGTTTCAAACTGTCAACTGATTGCTGGTCAGACGGGGTTGGCATGTGAAGTACGGCAGAAGCACCACTGGTTTTTAATGCTTTTCTGAAGAATCTGTAATACTGTGGGCATTTGCAGCAGTCTGGTAAAAAAGGAATGCTTTTCTAACTAAGTTATACTGAGGCTCCAAGAACACAGGGCTAAACCATAAAGGCTTCTGTGATAAGATCTTAGGTGTGTTTATGTACTACCTTGTTGTGATCTGTGTATTTAGCCAAATCAGCGTCAGCCTACGCGTCCGTGAAGAACCGATGCGTATTCAGACTCACCCATTTGCAGCAGGTGGCTCTGCAGTCGGCTGAGCGCTGCACATTCACAGGCTTTGGCTCCCTAACGCCTGTGCAGTACACTGTTTGCCAGAGATTTTTACTGCACTCTAAACCGAACAGATCATGTTTGGATGGTACTAAGGTCTTGCCTTAACAGACAGATCTGCAGAGGGATTTTGCTTTTAAACTGTATTCAGTAACAATAAAATACTGCAAACGGATTGGAAGGAGTCCGCAAGGCCTCTTCTTTTCCCCTGTATTAGTGGTCCAGAAATCCATATTTGCTCTTGCTCTTTCCTGACTGCAGAGGTGTGACTGCAGCAGCAAGAGGACATCGTCCAGCCTTCTGCCTGGCTGATAACCCGCTGGTTAGGGAACAGCCCGGAAGACAATCTAGAAGCCTTTTGGGCAGGGAATAACAGTTCTTGTTCCACCCAGTAACAGAGGTCAGGCCACCTGGAAATTCACATAACAGAATCTAACAATGAAGGGCTCGGTGTTATTTTTCTGGTTCACACGCTTGACCGTAAGTGCAAAAAAACTGACCATTGTGAAATATAAATAAGACTTTTATATGTGGGTTCAAGTTGTCTTTTTGAGTAGCTAAGAATCTTTGGACCTCTACATAGCCACTCCCTTATTTGACTTGTAATATCAAGCTTTCACAGGTGAGGTGTTCTCTGAAATACTATTTTTAACAAAAAATGCTTTATAGTCACATCTTGACTCATTCCAGCTACTAGAAGAGAACAATCTAGTAACTGTACAGCAATTTATTAACTTTTTGCCTATATGCCTTCCATATGTAATTTTCTATCTCAGCTTTTGAAGATGAAATTTAAACAGTTGAGAGCAATAGCTTATTTGACTACTGTCCTGCTCCTTCATTTTTTTTTTCTCCTCAGTGCCAGGGAAGAATTATTCTCTTCCATTTCATTGCTTTGTCTCTAAAATTAACCTGTCAGACGAAGATAGACACTTACATAATTTTTCTTCAAATAGTTAGTTCTTCTAAGTGGTCAAATATAAATTCGTAACGGCTTTACAGGAAATACTGTATATAGAAAAATATGATACCACTCTTTACCAGCAGTACAGAGTGAGAAATATAACACACTTTAGTAAACAGGCATCATACTTTCATATCGCAGACTCTGTAGGAGCAAGATGACTAACTGACAGCAGGTATCTGACAAGAGGTCTTTTCACTAGGCCCTCCAATATATTGCTTCTATTCTTGAATCTTCTAAATCATATAAGCTTTATAAACTACACCCATTAATTACAGATCTTACATACTGTTTAGCCAGTCTACAATTTACTATTGTTCATGCAGAATATTGCCAAGCTTACAATCATTTGTGTAACTTAGTTTACTAATACCTTAAGCATAATACATCAATTACAAGGTTAACTGCTTCTACTACTTTTTCAGCAGCAAAGATTTTTTTGCATTAAATATAAACCACAAGTCCATTTCATTACATTCAAAGCCTTACATGACAACCTTACACCTGCCACAAAGACCGAGGCTGGGACCAGACGTGCAATTCTTCCATCTGATGAACTGTTCAGGCTATCTCTGTCCCTCTGCCACTGACTGCTAAGTCTCACCACTTCAGGAGGCTAATACAACCGTTCATGGACATTAAGCCAAGCCTTAGCAAACGCTTTCTGGAGGTCTCCAAACCTTAATAAAACTCTCTTTGAATATCCATTCTTGCAAAAGACAACAGTCTAAATTACAAAGACCTTAATACGTTTTAACATAGTTTTTATACCTTAATCTATACTGGACTCCATATCAGTCAAATACGAGCAGTTGTTTTTGGGTGCTGGATAGTCTAAGAAACCAGAACCACTGTATTTCTAATGTGAATGACCTGGAGTTGCCATTAATAGTCTTGCTGGATTCTCAAATTGCTCTAAATTATCCCCTTCTTTTGTTGAAATAAATGCAAATATACAGCTAGACATGCAATTATTTTCTGAATTAAACTTCTCTTACCTTTTCAATACTTTTCCTGATCCCACTCCCTTCATTGCTTCTGCATCTCCTCTGAGAATAGCAAGGAAATTCTTTGGAGTAACATCCTAAGGATTTAAGAAGAATAAAGTTAAATGTGATCATAAAAAACCCCCAACAAAATCTTCACTGAGGAAGATGGCTTCTGAAAGTCGGAATCCATGCACGGATGGCAAGTCTAGCTGGCCATCTTTTTCAATCTGTCATTACACAATTTATTAGCCACTGATAACTCGGACACTGAATCATGAAATCACCAAGTGTCTGGATTACTGTTCTGATTTAATGAAACAATTAGTCTTACACAGCTATTCTTCAGACTGAGTTACAACATTTACCAATGCAAGACTTTTCCAGTGTGAAGGTTTATTTTTATGACCACTGTCTCACTTCAAATCATCTGTAATACACATTCATTTTATGAACACCAAATTTCATGCCAAACCATGCAGGTGCATCAGCTGGAGGCACTGTACTATCTGCATTTTGGAGTGTAAATCACAGGCTGAAAGGATTTATTCAGAACACTGGCTAATGCTGAGCCTTCCCTGGGGAATGGTGTTTCATTCCTACCTCCTTTGTATAATCCTTGGGCACTCCAGCATACACATCTGTGCCATTAGGTCTATTGATGACAATGCCTTTTGTTGGATTTCTGAAAGTTAAATGGAACATGAATATGAAAAATCAGTCGTGTGCCACATAACGATGACAGAGCAACTAGGAAACCATGTAAACTGCCCTGACTGGCCAGCTTGCTGAGAGAGAGTATGGGTACTTGCACCATGTGTCATTAAATGACCTTTCACTTCAGTCAGTTACACATGCTCACCTCATGTGTCCTTATCCTCAGAGAACCTTCAAGTACCCACCTCAGATCACGTAAATTAACCTAAAGATGTAGAGGAGTAGTCTCTTATACTACCATCTCTCTACTTTGACTCTTGCCTTTAGTTCCCTCTTGTCTTTGCTCCCAGTGCTGCTGTGCATGTGAAGTTCATTGATTTCTGATGAAGTTGTCTCAGAATTAGAGGCTGTATAACTCAACTGTTTCATACAGAAAGCAATGATACACTCTAGACAGTCACCAAGAATGGGGCATGTACGCTTCTTTGTTGAGCATACCTTCTGGGAACTCATCTGACAATGTCCTCTCAAAAAAGCCCTGCAAGTCATATGCAGAGTTTCACTATTTTGTGGGTTTAGGCTATTTATCTGCTGTAAACTGTTATGCCTGGGGGTTAAGATCACTTATTCTCATAACAACGAAGCTCTGCAGCCCTCAGTGCCACAACTGATGCCAAGTTGCGGAGTAAGGCTTAGAAAGCTCATGAGTACATTTCAAAGGAGAATTATTGTGCTGATGGATAAAATGTCTCTACACGTATCACAAGTGGTTTTAAAAGTTTTCTTACAAAACTACTACGAACTCAACACACAGTGGTGACCATGGCATGTTTGTAGTAACCGTATAGTTTGTGACCAGTGCAGGTTCATCACTTACTCTTCATTATCAGCAATGTCATCATACATCATGACAATAATCTGTTCATCTGGAATTCCATTGCGGTGTACAATCTGGTATGCATGGCACACATCTGCCTGAAATTAAACAAATTTTTGTTAATAGCTTTAGCAGAGATTTTACCTTTGATACCAGAAGAAAAATAGCTTTGCAGGCCTAAAAGCAGACCACTGTCCAAAAGTAACTGAAATCAAATATAAGAGATTGAGGGTTGCTAGAGGGCTGAAATGCACAGCTTAAACCAAAACTCAATGTCTTACTCTAACCAGGAGCAGTTGCACTAATAACAGAGACCATGATTCAAATCTATCTCTCTCATTTACCTATTTTTATTTCTTATTTGAACAGAGACTAGAAGTTACTTCAGACTTGGTGCAGATAAAAAAGTTTAACAAAAGCTTCTCAGCGATGTTCTGCGTTCTGTGAGAAAATTTAAATGAAAACCTATGAATTGACAGACAAATCCAGAGTGTGCCAAGGAGAAGAGTTGGATTTCCATCAGTTTCAATTAGTTCTGTGCCAAGCCTGCATGATGAAGCATCAAAGACTGTTCCTGGCTTAAGCAAGTATATTTTACCAATGGCAACCCTGCAAAGATTTTATTAATTTTCGTTTTACTAGATGAGAATTTTGGATAAGGAATATTTCCTTATTAATTACATATTTCTTGTAGAGTAACACTGAAGCACCTTCAGGGCAAGAAAACAGATTTCAGTGTAGAACAAAATTGCAGAATTTCTATTCAGCCTCTTTTCCCAACTTGTACAGGATAAGAATAACCAGATTTTCTTTACAGAAACATCTTCCCATGATGGAAAAATAACAATACTCATCAAATCGATATACAGTAAATGCAAACCTCTACCGGAATGCCAAATTATTAGTAACGCCAGCCCAAATAACTACCTTCTTTTTAGACTTGCAGTCTGTGAATGACCTGGTGGGATATTAACTATTCCTAAACTTTAGAACTACAATCTACCACATCCTAGAAAAAGCTGTGCAGACTTAATGGAAGAAATCTCATCTAACAAATGCAAACTCCAAATGCAGGCAAGAAGAAAGTTTTAAAGCTTACTTCTCTTGAACTAATCTAATTTGCTGGTTTGTAAACCAAACGGATGTGGTTTAAGTGAACCTAGGTAAGTTCAGATGTCTTAGGAGTCATCCTTATTAGTGATTTGGACTAACTGAAAGGACTCTGTCAAATCCTGTCACTTTACAATCTTTGGTCTTCTAAGTATAGCCAAAGCTGAAAAGAAGGGGTAGTAGTGCAAGATTCTGGGAGGGGTGAGTCACATTCAATGCTAATGAACTCTCACAGAAAAATCTCTTCACATGACTAACCCTGAACATTAAATTATCCTTACTAAAAGCAGTTCCATTTCCTACTACACAGGTCAGCCTGTGTTCTCTTCCACCTATTCCAGTCATTTCCTTGTATCTCATAATACCAGCTGCTGCCTCAACAAGTCAAAAGGTAGAGGTTAAACAGTTACAAAGGCATCACATATAACATGAAACAGCAGAGTGCACATTTGACTAAACATATGTTTGATTTTCAGAAGCAACCCAAGCAGAAATAGAAGCACTAATCAGGGCTCCTGACTAACTCATGAGTAGATCATAGATCCTCTTTCACTCTCAAGACATAATATGCTTCCATAAAGCTGACGGGAACAGTTATAGGCTGGCAACACACAGAAATGCTTAGGCATGCTATAGTGATACAGCATCAACATATTCAACCAGCAAGTGTCCGTGCTCCCATGGACATGTGGCTGGCCAGTAGGGACTTCAGAGGTGTTCTTAATTAATACCACAGTACCACAAATTAGTTAAGCTTTGGAAACACTTATTACTGGCTTTGTTACCGGTAACACTTTATTACCGGCTCCTCTCTTCTTCCTTCTGATTCAGTTTGCTCTCTATGTCCTGTCTTAGTCAAGTAGACACTGGTGGTAAATTTAAACGGGTTAAATTACCTAGCGTGGAGGGAAACAGATCATAATCAATGCCCCTCAGCCTGAACTTACGTCCAGTTGGGGACTGTCCCAGCTTTTTACGGTTTTTGCAAAGAGAACTGTACCTGCTGGTAGCATAATGATGTCACCAACATATGGTAGAGCAGCAAAAACATGTTTTGCTGCTAGAACTCCACTGGCTAAAGTAGGACAGTTCTGACTAAACAGTTGGTGTTTTCTTGCACAGAATTAGTTGTCCTGACTAGCTACCTTTGATGTCGATCATATGCTCCCATACACATTCCCTCCATACACATAAAAAACCCAAACCTCTGTAACATCAGAATAGAAACAGTTTGCTGCTAGAGTAGGGAGGCATACGTGAGCCTAGAGTATTTCCTGTTGACGTGTAACTGCCTCTCAAATACTGCTATTTGAGCCTTCTTTCTCCCACAAATGTTTCTGTCATATCTGTACCTGTAAACAACCTTAAAAGAGACAACTAATATTCTTTCAGGCCTCTTGCTGGTATTATTCTTGTTGGTTTAGTACGTGAAATGAATGCAATGAACATTTACTGGATAAATCACCACTAAATGCGAATCAGGCTTTTGGGGCCATGATGGGGGTTGGGTAGCAGCTGCCCTGCACAGAAGAATTGAAGAGGAGGAGGTGTAACTGTACAGCAGCTACTGCACCACTGACCTCACATGCCAGCTCCAGAATGGACACCAATAACAGCATGGTTCAGACCTTTCACCCCCAGGGAAGTCTAAACCTGTTACTACATCAGCAAATTCCTATGGAAGATCTATGCTTAAATCTGCTTAAATAATTAACTGCTAAATTCTGAAAGCATGGGGATCAGAGGTGGAATTCTTGTGTCTTCCTCGGACAGGCATTTTGTTTCCCAAAATGCACATTTGGGCGAACTTCTAAAAGGGAAAAACAAAATCCACACCAGCTTTCCTCTGCCATACAGCTGTTTACACATCTGAGTGACACATCTTTCAAGTAGACTGCTTGGGGTGAGGGGGATTTTTGGAAAAATCAAGTTGGTTTATGACACATGCATGCATAAATAGTTCCTAAAGGGAAAAGCTTAGACTTCTATGATATTGGTTACTTCTGGTCTTATGACCACTAGGGTCACAGCTTCAGATAACATTTTCTTGCAGTGCTTACAAATTTGTAATTGAGGCCAAGTAAGCCAAGGCATCCTTAATGTCTGTTACCAGCAAGACTGGAGAATTGTCCTGCAATAAGATACTGCTCTGGTTGGTAGTGCCCAAAACCCTGAGTAAATACAGCCCCTGGCCCATAAAGCTCAGTAAGCCTAAGACTGAAAACCACAACTGAGAACAGACCCATATATGCAAATTCAAATGTTTTTATTTTCAGCATTTCAATTCTGCCAGAGTTTTTCAGCTATTTTTCTCCTCAAGTGTGTACTCCACCTTTAGTAAGACTGTGTTTTGCATCAGGGTTTTCCACTGACTGGATCTTTTTGAGTATCCAGAAATTACTGGTCTGTCTCTTTCTGATCCATTTGTGAAGCCAGCTTTAGGTTTCAGTTAGCTGGTAGGATTATCTCTCAGGAGAGACAGAAATATATACAAAATTCTATTTATTTTAAGGACAACTAGTTTGTTGGTTCATTCTCCAAATCTGCCTGTAGCATTTAGTGCTGTATTTTCTCATGTATGTTACCAGGCTTTCCAGAGATGTATCATCTAGGTCTTGCATGGCAGAAAGCTGAGCCACTTTCCCAGAAAATGGGAAGCCCTGCATACTCCTCTCATATACATTATGAGTTGCTCAGTTGCATTTAGGGAATAGCAGGCAGTCTAGTAATAAAAAAAGCTGTTATATATAAGTCAGATTAACTGCTGAGGAGCAGAGAGGAGCACATCAGTAGTCCTTCCACAGGCCAAGCAGCTCTAATTAAAACCCCTAAGATACAAATAAAACCACCAAAGAGTAGAGAAGCCCTCTTTGTAATGACACAGCCTATCACACTGGGCTGCATACTATTCAGAACACTTAAAATTTATCCTAGGAACTTGGTGAGATAAGTGTGTAAGACAAGTTTATCTCATCCTGATCAGGGAACAGTCCCAGTTCAGCCATCAAAGGAAACCAGTGCCTGCAAGGTGTGAATCCCACTCAGATAAGTACACAAGAGTGGTTTTTCCCTTATCTTGTCTACACTTGCGGTTTGCCCCACTGATAGTGGATCCTGACCACTGACAGCTGAATCACAAGTCTTAGAAGGAGTTTCAGATTCCGTGAGGTTACAGGTGCAAACTCGGCATTTACAGGGTCTGCACAGTCTTTACAAACTTACTGTTCTTGGCGTCTGCACAGCATACAATGATGGACTATTTTCCCCACAAAGTTTAACGTATGAAATTAGAGACATTTGTAAAGGTGTAGTAGTCTTCTCCACCTTTTAGGTTTGTTTAGTCAGATGAACGCATCCTGCCATCGGATAACTATTGCGGAAGGCAAGAGAATATATTTTGACTGAGTTGCGTGCAGAGAGTATGCAAAACAACTGGAGCTCACAAAATATAAATGTAACACAAACATGCGACTCTGAACAGCTCAGCTGAGCAACTGAAACCCTGAGACATGTTTGCTGAGGTCTCAAATTACAAAGGAATATTATGAGGACTTAGTTGCTGCAGGGAATAGCAACCAGTCCGGTAATAAAAAAAGTTGCACTGAGTAACCTCTAACAGGAACACTCATATCTACAAAGCCACTTGTACACAGGCTAGATCAGAGAAGTACTGAGGAAGAAAGGTGATGGCAAAAAGAAAGTGAATTAGAGTACAACCTATTTCCTGCCGCAGTTTCTCCCTTGGAAAGCAAAGAATTACACACATCTGTAATTGTGGAGCATTGCTTTGCTTTCTGACAGTACAGGTACTATTCTACCTAAATAACATGGGTTTCTGCATGTGTTCACTATGGAATGACTTTCATGAAGGATGAAGCACAGAACTTGAAGTCCAAGTCCTATTCCTGATTCCACCACAAGTGACTTGAGCAAATAATTTTAAATACAAGGATCGCTCCAAAAGTCACATCTCCTATTTTATGACGTTGGCCCACATCGTCAGAGGCAGATGTTGGTGGTCTGGCAGTAGAGGTTGAACCTTCCCACCAGTATTCCAGCTGATTCAGTCGCCGTGTGACAGACGGCAGCAGAGGGGCAGTCTGACAACATGGGGTCTGATACGGGGGTGCGTATGAAGCAAAGGGGTGTAAATGAATTCCTCCATGAGGAAAACATTGCTCCCACTGACAGTCATTGACGCTGCTGAATGTTTACAGAGACCAAGCAGTGGGTGTCAGCACACACAGTGGGGCAGTGGGTGGCATTTTCCAGTATTGGCGACAGCAACCGTGGGTCACCTCTGCTGGGGCAGATTTTTTTTTTTTTTTCCTACAAGCACAGCACGCAGGCTCTTGTTCATCACTGGTGAAAATGCACAGCCAGTGGTGGGGACTGTGTCAAAACCCAGTGTTTGGTAACTGAGATTTTGCTCTGTCAAACAGTGTTACTGTGCTTTTTGTAGCTGTTCTAGTTTCCACGGACATACATAGGAGGCATTACTTTTGGAATGACCTACGTACTTGACATTGCTTTTGCTTCCACCACTGGAAGATAGGGAGCACTAACACATGCAAAGACATGGTGATCAGTCTGCATAACCTCTCCAAAAAAATCTGTAGCATCCTTCCTCCTCTCTGTAACTCCCCTGAAAGTCTATGGTTCAGCCAGCTTTTCTGGGAACAGACTTCTCCAATGTTTTGCTACCCAAGGAACCCTTCTCTGGGTTGTGCACCATGGCACACACACAGTGTATTTTCCATGACTGACTAGGGTCAGTCTCACAGCATGCCCTCTCACTACAGTCGCTCAACTCCTGGCAGGCCCTGCAGATTGGACACAGGCAGCACAGGCTGCTGATGTGCTGCATCTTCTGGGAATTCTGAGGCACAGAATCTCACCAGGACAGGTAAGCAAGCAGGAGCTTACCCCATTCTGAAGGATCCTTCACAGAGACTCTTATTTTCTGATGCTGATTTCATGACTTTGATTATTAGTGTTCTAATTCTCTTTTTTCCCCAAATGTTAATACTGTACCTGAAACAAGCAGCAGAGGAAGTTAAAATACAGAAGTTTCTATGATTGAAACTCAGAACAATCTGACATTGCAGGTATTTTGCATTGTTCATTGACTTTAACCTGAAAATGGAGGCCTCTAAAGAAATCCTGTTCTCCCTTTTCTAACCTTGAAAAGCAATTACTTAATAACTGTCTGAAAAGCATGACCAAAAGTTAATCTGCATCTGTGAAACTGGCATGTTCAGAGGACTAATTGTTGGACACAAATATGTAAGTGTTGCATCTTGTGTTCTTCATAATTCCATTATACCTGGCAGATATACTTGCCATTGAAGACTCACTGACAGAAAGGTTAAAGACTGTTTGGACAACTTAGAAAAGGAATTCTCACGAGCTATAGTTCAAAAATGTAGTTTTATTTAAAGAATGAATGTTGCGGTATCAACTCCTCCTAGAGTGAAAGGGAGCCAGCGAGACTGGTTATACAGCAATACCAACAACCAGAGCACACCTCAGTAATTATATTTAGACACCCTAGGGGAGGCAGTAATCAAGTACGACACTAATATTTTAATACTTATTTTCCAATTTCAACTTTAAAAAATTATCTTTTTAAAGATTCAATTTGAAATAGGAATAGTTTACATTAAGGCTGTAATATTTCAATTATGGTTATCGGGTGACAGCCTCAGTGCAAGGAGCTGGCAAAATCCCTAAATCCAGTTTGTCAAAGTGGTGAGCTAGCATTTGCCAGTAACAGGTTCTTCAGATTCGACAAGGCTGCAAGTCTGGTTCATTTAGTTCTAAGCTCATCACTGCACTGAAAATTACAAATTGACTGTGAGCTGAGGGGGAGGAGAAACATTAATGTAAAAGCCAGTGAGCCCAACACATGGAAGGCTCATTTCTTCCTCAGCCAACACAAATAGAGAGGACAAAGGCTCTCTAGATTTTATAGGCAGTTACATTAAAAATAGTAAATACCGAAAAAGTTTCAGTGTTCAGCAAATCAGCTGTACCAAGTACATTTAACACAGTTTAGCTTTCAAAATGTTGGTTTTCCACACTAGCGTTTGTCTCCGTTGAGTTCACCTTAACCAATTATAGTCTAGTGAACTGTTTTTTGAACATTTAGAAACATACAAATGTATACGCAAATCAGAATTAAATGGACCCTGTTCTCCAGCAAAGAAAGAGGTAGTTCCAGGTTTAGAGCAAAGGCTGTGTTCATGTGTAGATTTGATCTGTTTAAGGGATGGCCCAACAGTTCCCCAAAGGGAAAAACTGCCGTAGTCTCCTGACTACAAGTCTTGAACTTAATCAGAGTTACATCACTTGGACTTAATCCTGTCCATCCCGACATCGCACTCAGACCACAATTCCACCATGCACTGGCTTTGAGCGTGGTGTCAAACTCAGGAGCTCCTTTTCCACTTTCTCCTCTTTCTGCCATTCACCCTGACCCCTGCATCCCAGTGAATTGTATCCTTATTGTGCCAACACAACTCTGAGTTCATGCTGTTGAACACAGCAAGCAAACTCATACAGGTTAAAAAGAACTCCCTTCTGAACGTCCTTCACCCCACCAACACAAACTGTGCATTTGCAGCCTTTGCAGATTTTTTTTAGCCAAAGAGAAGAAAGGGAGCTTTTTCATAACACGAGGAAAAGAGGAAAATAAATGGAAAGAAACATGCACGTGTCTCAAAACGAGGTTTAATTCTAGACACCATTTGTTAACCTGCAAGCTGTTGTCAGATCCTCTAGCCCAGCAATAGAGTATTTAGCCTAAATGATACAGGATCTCCCAGGATGCAGAAGTGTGACTAGAAGAATGCTGCTCCTTCTGCTTAGGACAGATTTTAAAAACATGGAGACTGGACAAGTCATACAGTAAGAAAAAATATTAAACAGTAAAAGGAGCATTGAAGAGGAATCCTTGGGGTGAGAATAACAAGAACTAAGACCAGGCTCTGAGTGAATCTTGTTGCTTTTCGTTTTGAATAGTTCACACACTCCTGGAAGTCTAGAACTAGAATCACTTGCCCAAATGACAGAATAGCTGAACTAGTCTAGGCAGCTATCATCTCCCCAGGAGTCGCAGAGCAGGCATTTTTTGGAACACAGCCATCATCAACATGCAGGACCAGTAGTTCTTACCTGGTGTCGATAGTTGTACCAGCCGTTCGATCCTGCAACAATCACCACCCAGTGCTTGCCTCCATCTTCAGGTTCTTCCATGGGGAATGTGCTGACGCCCAAAGCACACCCCAGCAGCACAACTGCTTTCAATATCATCTCTCTTCTTTATTTACTCCACAAATGGGAGAAAAAAAAATCCCTAATGAAGAAGTTCGAGAGAAGTAGATCAGAAATCATGGGTCAAAAATAAAACAAGCGCAAAACAAAAAATAGTGGTATTAGAACTAGCAGGTTTTCTCACTTGTGGGGTTTTCTTGTGGTTTACAGACCATCCAACCCATACTACAATTTCTGGTTGTATCTTCCTCTCGCACCAAGCTGCTACTAGTTACAAGAGTTTTCTGTGAGCTTCTAAATCCGACTGAAAGCAATTCTGAATAGGACAACCAAGTCTTTCAGTTCCCTCTGGTTGTTTTGTTCCATAATAGCTTGTAATGAATAAGCCTCAAACACAGAGCAAGTATCTCTATCAAGCATTTCTCAAATAAAACTTTTCCAGATTAATACTATTCTCTTGGCCTCTGCTTATGCAGTTCCCTGGTTTTCACTCCGGCAATTAGCCCATTATTACCGAGTCAAACTCCAGGTGAGGTAGGCACAAGGAGGCAAAGACATGGAGAATTGCTTGAGCACTGAAAGTTCTAAGTCACAAGAGCTCTCTGTGCTCCCGAACCAGAGAGGGTGGAGAGAGGCCGTGTCGGCTGTTCTGCACCAGACACTGCCTGAAGTGCTGAGGCTGGGGGGAAGTGCAGACTGAGAGAGCCTCAAGCTGTTTGTGCAACTTGTTATGTTCACGGAGAGCAAATGTGAACCAGTACCACATGAAAGAGCAGCATTTTCGTCTCTTTTGCACAATGGTTAAGTGTTTGCAAAAGGCGCAGAGCGAGAGAATGGGGTTTGAGCCTGCGGATGTCAAATCAGAAAAGCAGGTCCAGAGAGGAGGTCTGAGTCCATGTAGAAATGGCTCTTTCTACCTTTCTGAGAGGAGGAGAAGTACTGGCTCCACTAGCAAACTTCCTGAGCACCCCGATTGCCTGATAATGTGATTGCTCTAAAAGCAAACAACGTGGCCCTGTCTAAACAAAGGTTTGCTTCTTGGCATTTTTCTCTTGGCGAGGGGAGGTAGGTCAAGCATGTTGGTCACAGTCTCAGGTCTGCTGCATCCACTGTGTAACTCATAAAGCAACTGCAAGCTCTCGGCACATGCACAGACGGGATATTACACTGGCCTACCTACAAAAAAAAAAAAAAAGAGATTCCGGAGGTTGATCATTGCTGCTATGTATGGAAGAGGCACTGTAGTAGTAAGAGGCTGAGTAATCTACTTCAGCATGGTTTTCTCTGGAGTAAAAGCTGGACCCTGCCGAGCCACACAACACAGGCACAAGGCACCATGTCAAAGCTGACAGTAAGCCAAATAACGGAACAGTATCTAAGTCCGTCTCTGTTTCCCAGACTCAAAACCATCCATCTGCAGCCACTCAAAGGAGGCTGAAACAGAGAAGTAGCCAGCTCACCTCCAAAGCAGCTGTGTTCATTGAAGACTGCTAACGTAACATGTAGTATGAGTCTTTCCAATACTGGCACTACTGGATCTACTGGTCTTGAGATTAAGTCTTGCAGACAGTAGTATGGAAAATACAGTACCTAGATATTTTTGGAAGTGTTTTATTTTTCTTTTCAGTGGAGGTAGCACAAAGTAAAGTAACTTAAAGTTACTAAATGTTAGCATATGAGCTCCTATAAGAAGAGCTGTTATCATACTGAAAAACTCCAGAACAAAACAGAAAAATGCTAGGATACCACTTCTTCCGAAAACTCACTTGAATCTAGGAAACTTACCTTTCAGGAATAAGCCACCCCTGTCACGCCCACAAGCATGAAATGTGGGAATGAGAACAATACATTATAACTTTAAAACATAGAGTCTGTTGAATTACCAGCTACTTCAGCAGTTAAGTGGATATGAAGGAATAAGCAGAATTTTTCTGCAATTTGATAGACAGTTACAGTCTCTCATGTTGAACTGGAATTGTAAATTCTTGTCAAAGAGTGGCTTTTTATGGCAACTCTGCCTTGTCCGTCTTGTCACTTCTTCAGATGATTAAGACAAATAACATACTGATGACTGGGTTGAAGATACACTGTGTTCACAGCATCCACAAATCTGCCTATTCTGTCGCCTACAGCACAGCTAAGATTCAGATTAAGTTCTTTAAAACTTTCATAAAGTGCCACAATATTCCATGGGCCAAGAAGCCTACTCATTCCCAATATTCAGACAAGAAAAGAAAATCAATGTATTTTAGACAATCGGCTTAGATATCTTAACTGAGTTTGACTTACTGGAATAGGAAGCCAAACTTCATGCAAACAGATCTCTCAGAGCTCAGTACCTGTTTCATGAGAAGCAACATTTTTCCATGTTCATTAAAGCACTTCTCACTTCTGCAACTAAAAACATTACTCATATTTATATGAAATGAACAAAGAGAAAATAAATGGTCTGAATGATTTCTGAAGGGCTGAAGATCCTCTGACATGATGCTTAGCTCTTAGAGATGTAAATCACCAATTCAAATCCTGGACGTAGCGATAGAATCTGTGCTGCTGCTGTAACATGATGGGTAACTTCAAGGCCCATCCCAGCAGACAGGCACCCATCGCACAGAAACAGTCCCTGCCACCCGCTGTCGGTTACTGATATACCATGCCAAAAAAATGCTTTAGGGAGTGCTAAGCCCTGCATGGGGAACAGTTTGATGGCACTGTCTGTCCTGACAAGTTCACACCCCAGGCTATGCTAACACAGCGCTCTAGCTCTCAGGACCCCAGCCAGGACCTCCGAGTGGGACACAGGGACAACATCCACCCTGCGTGCTGCCTGCAAACAGGCCCGCAACAGAAACACCCAGCGCCACATCAGGAAGGAAGACTAAAGCTATCAAGCCCCTCAGGCAGTCTCTCCACGAGGAATTCAACTGTCTCTCACGTGGTATACAGGTATCCAGATCCTCAGTTTTCTCACCTCTGCTGAGACAAAGTTGTGAATGATGCCGAAGGCCCAGGGAAAACAAAGAAACAAACACCACACACACCAAGAAACATCTGCAATGTATTGGTAAATCACTTATGTTTTGTCATGGGTTGTTTAGAACAGATTGTGTCCTGGGTTGTGTTGAGTTCTTCACCTACAGTTGAGAAGAGAGTTCCCATCACATGCTACGAGTTCAGCTCATATTAGAAGAGAAACCAGCTCAGCTGACCAGCTTAACACAGGTACATAAAAAGCCTTTTTCTGAAAGCAAAGAGTCAAAGATCTGTCACATGATCCTGAATGCATGCACAGTGAAACTATGGTCTGAACTGAAAATTCATTACCAGATCATCTTAGAGCTTTGGCTGACCCCCAAAAATACAAGATTTGATCAGCTCTGCCTAGTCTTTCTGGTAACTTTGCTTTGGAGAACATGTCAGGAAAAAGGCACATCTCACAGACTTAGGGGGTTCAGCATCAGACTGCACATGCAGAACCACAGCACGTACACACACAGGTAGGCTGCTGCACAGTTTGCACAGTCCCTGGAAGATGCATGGCCAGAACTGGGTAGCTATTCCCAGAACAATTCACTCAGCTCTTAAAACCCATTTCTCCTGACAGAGGTACCTTGTCCACTTCCCAGGAAAAGGCTACCACACATCTCTGACTTGATAAGAGCGATGCGTAAGAAAGACGGTGTCTGAGAATGGGTTGCTGCTAGAACAATTCTGGTCAACAGCCTGTTTCCCTGAGCTCTAAACTTTCCTTTGGGAAAACGGTCCAGTAAAATAGAGACATAGCAGGATACCACCCGTTTGGTGGAGTTTGAGCTGATCCAAGTATTTTCCACTAGTGTTTAGTGCAATGCTGACACTGCGGTAGCTTAAACTCCAAACACCTCAGGCACAACCTCTAAGAGCTATATAAACAGAAACTAGACATCCATTTTCTCTTCATATAAAATAAGTTAATTAACAGAAATCTTGCCGGGAAATGAGAGCCTTAAGCTAATCAGTTAATCATTCCAATTTTTCTTGGAACTCTCTACTACTTTCCAGCTGCTCCTCTCAAGATCATTAGCCTTTTATCAAGTCACAGCTCCTTTTCCCACACAGTGCTTGCATATTGCCTGTTACTGTAATGCTGACTGCCACAAAATACACAGCTCACGACATCCCTCCGCACAGGAAACCAATGTCTGCAGTTCCCTTCACCAACGTTCTGCCTACATGTGCCAGCAGCTATGCCAACTGCAGCACCTAAACCCAGGATTCAGACTAATTCCACAATGACTTATTTTCTTTATGTGCTTGTACAGTAGAAAGAAAAAGTCTTTATCATTGTAAACTTTGATAAGGTACTTTCTGAAGGAGATTATGGTCTCCTGCAAAACGATTCTTTACAAAGTCTACTAGAAACCATTCTATGAATCAGTCTAACTTGATTAGAACTTGTAGTAAAATAATTTAGTAGAGCTACTGAAGATCTGTAAGTCACTTTTACTGTAAAAACAAGAATTTGTAATTATGTTAACTCAGAATGGTCTTAAAACATTAAATAAAGGTATTTAAAAAGCATTTTAAATAACGTTCATTCTAGTGTTTTCAGATTTGTCTCTCTCAGCAGCAAAGAGATGGAACCATTTACTAGGGAAAAAAGAATAAAATAAAATTACGCCTTATGCTTCCTAGGATGGTGACAACCTAATGCACTTGGTTAGGGGATTTTTTTTTTTTTCCTCTATGCACTTCAAAAAGTCCTGATTCAAACTTGGCATATCTTGAGACTTCGGTAAAATTGATTCTGCTATTTACTTTCATATCTGTCTACAAATATGCAAAGCCTCTGCAATCACACTTGATGGTAGGAAAAAACTGCTACTGCAACCCTGCATTAATAACTTCGTTACACTGCGTGACTGGGGGGCGGGGGGAGGTGAGAGTAGGAGAGTAAGTCCGAGGACGGTAAACAGTTCCGCCCAACAAAGATGGAAACGGTTGGGTCGTGGACAGAATTAAACTCTGGAGAAGCTATTAGACAGAAAGTCTGAGAATCCTGCACGCCACACGTCTTCTGCTGTGGTTTATCTTAGCGCTTCAGATCTTCACTGCCCAGACACCCAACAGCGTTGTCCCATCCTGATTAGGAAGTAGTAGTGCTACTAACTCCGAGCAGACCGTGTAACAGCAAGGTCGCCTACCAGCTGTGGGCAGCTGTAGCCACAGTGCAGTCAGTACCTGTCAGGCACCATCGGCTCTTTGCAGAAAACCCATGAACTCGTACCCCACCCTTTTCCCCCGATAAAAATACATGACCGCACACTAAATCTGCTGCTGCCCCTCAGATCTCCCTCCCCTCTCCTGTGCGAGCCCTGAGCAATGCCCTCCCTGAACCA
>NW_010400713.1:68158-78149 GCF_000710305.1 Buceros rhinoceros silvestris | reverse complement strand
TATTTTTATATATATATGTATATTATGCAGCCAAAATTTATTCAGGAATTAGGAGCTCAGTCATACTGCTTTACTATTCAAATAGCGTAATGTATGGAGTGTAAATGGATCTGCCATGGACAGTACTTGATCCCATCCATACTCTGTAGTATTGCTCATCTCGTCAAAAGAGAACCTTAACAAGTAAATAAAAGCTTCATATGACTTTCATTCCACCTCTTTACCTCTGGCCTTCATTTTCTTTTTCCTCTTCCCATCTCCTATTTAATCTCCACTTTCCTTTGTGGTTTTGTGTGCTTAGCTTAAGACTTGGCCACTTTATTTAGATTTTGAGCTTGTCATGGTGGAGCATGGTCTGGTACCATTATGTGCAAGGGTAATGCCTAGTAAGTGGAACAAGATTTTTCTTCAGTTATTGGGTACTGCAGTCCAAGTAAAATAGCACTGTGCCTGTGTTAATAGTCCTGGAGTAGTGGGCAGCAACATCCGTGATCTCCTTCATCCTTCTCCAGCAGTCAGATAGGTCTGGTTGACCCCAGAGTAAAAGGTCTGGCTGAGTTTGAGCTGGATCCATAGACTTTCTTGGTAGTGTTTTCCTGTGCACTTTGGAATTTTAAATCAGAGCTGGCCTGAACTCGGTATTGCCAAGCAGTGCTGTTCTTCAGCCACTGAACTCAAGGTCACTCTTCCTAAAGCCAGGTCAGTGCCCCAGTTAATCCACAACTTTGATAAAATGCCCAAGGGTAAGGGTGAACTTACTGTATTTACATCTATTTTAGGGATCTGAATCCGACTTAAGTGACTTTGTGATAAGAATGATTCATGAGGTGAGAATGCTTTGCAGACAAGGAGGGACCAGTAAAGGCAGGGTATAAAGGAGGGCACCTGTCATACAGGAACTGCCTGGGAGCTGCACCAGTGAGGACGTTGTTAGGATTTTCAGCGTCAGTCATCTAATTCTGATGTCTGAAACCCCAACCTCTTAAAAACAAAATAGAAAAATTGTGCAGTTGGAATTTGACAGACGTGGATCAGAGCCAGAGATTCTTGTTTGGTTTGGGGTTTTTTTTGTTTCCTTTTGGCAAGAAATTGTAAAGGGAATCAAGCAAATGTACTTCTGAGAGATACCAGAATTCAAGGGCAAAGTTGCATTCTAATGGGTCTAGTAATTGTTTAGAGATGTGGGTCCAAAAAAAAATCTCAAAACTTCACTGTGTTTTATTTATAAGTCTTTCATGAGTTATAAGAAACAGATCTATACCTGATAAGTTAGATTTAAAAAAAAAAAGATACTATGAGCTAAAAATTTTTAAATTCATTTGAAACCTCAGTGGACTTTGTATGAGTTGCCTATGAGTCTGAAATCATTGGAAAGTTCAGTCCTTTAGGCTGATGGAAGAAATACTTGCAGAGCTTGAAATTCCCCAGCAGGTACCAGTTTAAAAGACATAGAGATCTCACCAGCAGTCCATGAAATACTTGTCAGCAGAACAGCATACTTTTAAGAAATTAGTGTTGTCAGCAAAGTTTTTAATGGGAATTTACTTTTTGTTCATTATTTCTTAGGACAATGTGCTGTCCCTGTGCAGTACATTTTATGTTATGGTGAAATGTATCCTTTGTTTCAGAAAGAAAGAAAATAGTTTACAGTAGATATTTTTAATAATAATGAAAGCCCAAATTTTTCTTCTTATATTACTATTATTTGTAAGCCTAGATATCCCCCAAAATGTTTTTGCTTGATAGGTTTAATGACAATTGAGGCAAATGATAATTTTGAAGTGACAGTAAACTTGTGGTTTGAAAAACATTTTTCAAGTGTGAACACTGAAGCATGGAATAAACCACCTGCTGCTTGTGCTGCTTTATGCATTACCGACTGCTTGAATTCTTGTGCCTTGCTTTAACCCAAACATAGTTTTCAAGCTTTCATTGGAATTTTAATGATTCTAAAATATTAAGAGACACGAAGCAGAATTATCTAAAAAATATTACCCCTCTATTTCTCTCATGTGTCCTGGTTCTGTGATAGCATGAGACTAAATCTCTGCAGTTCTATGTATTTGTGTTATTAGTTAATTTTAATGTGGTGTGCAGTCACAAATCATTTTCACTGATACTGGAGCTGCAGAAGAAGTAGGGAGTCAGGTTTTAAAATGTGTATGTATCTGCATGGATACTAATATCGTACTGCTGAGGTGCACACACAGGCCAGGATTCATCCTTGTCCTGCAGTATGTGCCGGCTTACAACAAGAAAAAGGTGTGCCGAGTGAGTGGAAAGCATTTAGTGTTTTTCAGTATCTAATTTGTAGTCCTTTTAGTATGGTAATAATAGCGTTGGTGCAATTGTGATTTTGCCATCCATTACACTGGTATTATAACTTCATTAATTTACAAAAACTGTGTAGCAAATTGTAGTTTTATATTAGTTTGTTTAAAATGCAGGTAGGCAAAAGTCTTTGTTAGATAGAGTCCTGTGGTGTCTAGATTCCTCCAGCCATCCTGACTGTTCACGTGTGTGTGTTTTACAGGGTGCGATGTCTGTGGACTCTATAACAGATCTTGATGACAATCAGTCACGATTGTTAGAGGCTCTCCAGCTCTCTTTGCCAGCAGAAGCTCAGAACAAGAAAGAAAAGGCAAGAGATAAGAAACTAAGCCTGAACCCTATTTACAGGCAGGTTCCCCGGCTTGTAGATAGTTGCTGTCAGCACTTGGAAAAGCATGGTAAGAATATTTTGTTTTCCCAGGAGTGGCAGATATATTTTTACTATAATATAAATAAATGTGTATTTTGAGAAGCAAGCGTATACTTCCACTTGCAAGGACATCTTTGAAAGTCAGACACTTTCCCTCCTATTTTGCTTCTTTCTAAAGATACCGTCTCACAAATAATTACTTAGATTATATCTTCCCAAGCTAAGGATCTGCGCTACAAGCTTGCAGACTGGCCCATGCAGCACAGGAGAAGAGGCATTTCTTGGAGGTCATTCGTCTCGCGCTGCAGTGCTCAGCTCTGCAGGAACAGCTCTTCCCACCCCATTGGTTTACCCTAAGAAAGTCTGAAATGTGCCAGTCAGCCTGGAGCTGTTCTCCTCAGACAGTAGATCTTAAGGTGTAAGGACTAAATTAACTGTCTATACTTCACTGCAAGATTTAACTAGAAACAGCATTTGAAGATAGAGTCTCAGAGAAAGAAAAAATCCCGTGCTAAATTATATTAAGCTCAAAGAAGCTTTTCCTGTTCACTACAAGGCTTGCAGGCTGGCTGCTCAGTTTGTCTTGGCTTGAGTCCTCCTGATAGGCCTGCTCTCTCCGAAAGGAATTATAAATTCCTGACAATATTGTTCTCCTGTCTTCATGGTCATTCAGATGCAAACTTCCCACCAGCTTTATGTAATGCAGAAGCAATAATCAAGGTGGCTGTTCAACATCTCTCCCAGTGTTTCTTAATCTTGTAAAGATCTTCAGTGAAATAACTTGGCCACAGCAAGATGGACTTGCCGCATGGCCAGATAATAAATAAACCATTAAGTAATGGTGACTGCAACACCACTTGATGCATTTTGATGCCTAGTTTGACCAGAAAGAAATAATTTACTGACTCTCAGTGAGAAGCTTTTGCAGATGATAGACTGCAATTTAAACAACAATGCTAATTGAATACATACAGAATTGAAAATGGTGTTGCTTAAAAATATACAAAGGAAAACAGCGGAAGATAGTCATTGTTAGCTTTTTATGAGATTAGATACCATGGCTGACAAACAAGTGTGGGGATGATTAAGTCTGAGATGAATGACTTCCATCCCTTTAAGCAGGGGTAGCTGAGTTTGGAGAACATAAAAGTTTCTGAGTCAGCCAAAAAAGTCATCCAGCTGAGTATATTTTGGATACTGTGATTTTATGTCATTTGAACATCTGTGATAATTTTTTTAATTGACTTAACCCACTGTCATAACAAAGATTCTTTCCTGTACAACATTCTTTACTAAAATACTTGGGTTTACATTAAAGTTCCCTTTTAAAGAAAATTTGTGATGGTTCTTTGTGCATTTTCTGAGTGCACTGTAGAACCCCATAACACAATAATCTGGGATAATTTGGGGCAAATATCGATTTCTTCAATTTTCAATTTAATCCACCGTTCACAAACCATCAGGATTGGTTGACTTTGAGAAATTTAAAGATTGCTGGAGACGGACACTATTGTTTTTTCATTGGCTTTAGGGGTAATAGAGTACTTTCTGTTCTAGCAACAATCCTGTAGCAACATCATTCCAGGCTATGTAATGGACCAAGTTTATCATTCTGAAAATACTTGCCTGTATGCCTAAGTCCCGTAGGCCAGCTTTTTAGCAGCAGATCACCTAGGGGTTTCTCATGAATGCTTTAAATGATCGTTTTGAACATTCTGTGACAAAATGTTTGATTTTTTAGCCATGAAGTCCCCTGGCCTTGTTCACCTTCCCTTTTTTCCCTGAGATCATGTCCCAGAATTGTAAAAGCTTGACTTCCTACAGACCCGCAGTGTAAAACAAATGCTGTGTGTTTGTGCAGGAACTGGTAAGCAACCTCCACTTTTTGCCCCATGTGAGTCTCTGTCTCAGATGATTCGCTGCCAGTGTTCATGGATTTACGAAGTGTTATTCCATCAATGTAATTCTCTCTTAACCAAAGACAGAAGAGTATTTGGAGAGGTGTCAAGTTGAGACTAAAAACTGAAAGGCAACTATCTGAATTTCTCCCAACAAAAATCTGCAACTCCAAACACCACTGCAAAGCAACACATCCCTAGCAAGAAGTGTAGCCTCATGGCAGCCAAAAGGCATTTGTTTTGCAAGGTTCTTTTCCATCTCCTGTATGTCAATAGAGAAAATGAATGTTGCAGAGTAGCGGGTCTATTGTTAGACTGTAAACTTCTCGAAGTTTGTAGATAACCATCATCCTTTTTGCAGAAAGTGTCTAACTGTGTAAAATGATATGTATACAGCTGCTTAAGTCTCTAAGGTTTCCACTCACATTCTTATGGCCAAAGACCATGTCACCACTATGGTGACATTTACTCTCAAGTTTTTCAGTTTCTCTTACTCAGCAAAGTATGTCCATTCAACAACCACATTGTCATTTGTTTGATATTCTAGTGGTATCTACAGGGCTAGAAGAACGGTTGATCTGATTTCTAAGGGAACAGCAGGCAACACCCATCTCTCCAAGTCACTTTAAGTCTAAATGACGAGACACACATCATCTGCATTTTGTCTGAAGTACACCAGTACTTCTTTATAGCTTTCCCTCTAGATAATAGCTGTTACTACGCTGTAAACTGCACGCAACTCCCAGGCAGAGTTCTTCCCTCTCATAATCTGCCTAGCTGCGCTACTTGCGTCCCTTTGAAGGAAACTCTCAGCTTTGTCTTGACAGGCATTACAGAGTCAGTGGTAACCCCAAACAGCGACTGCTCCCTGTATCCAAAGACACAGCTCGGTACCCAAATATTTAGTTATTTTATTGCCTGTTTTCTTTGATGTCAGTCCTGGAAGTGCCACCTCCAAATGCCAAGCAGTTCCTCACTCGCCACATACCTCTGTCTCTTACGGACTAGCACTGGAACTACCAAAATGGCATCTCAAGAAATGTCACAGAAACGCCAATTTGCAGGTTAGGTGATGTGAGGTCCTTAAAAACTACGGTGGATGGCTTCTTAATCCAAAACAGCTGGGTTTTTGACTTTGACTCAGCATGGTAAGTACAAATTTGTAGAGAAGCACATTATGGGTTTTTTTATTCTTTTAAATACACACATTGCCCAGATTGCTTTGGTTCAGTGCAATTTTCAGCAGAAAATAAAACAGTTGTCTGATGTACTACACTTGCAGGTCTCCAGACAGTAGGAATATTCAGAGTTGGAAGCTCAAAAAAGAGAGTGAGACAGGTGAGTGGATATGGATGCACATCTCCCTCCTTATCTATGAAACAAATAAACCTGATTCTGTTCTGTTAAGTGATTTCCTCCCCATCTGTCACCTGGTGAAATTCAGTTTTTCTGGGTCAGTGACTTTATTGTTTTTTTGATGGCTTGTATCAGGCCATTTCCAGTCATCTTTTGTATCTGATGAAATCCTTGTCAGATTCTCAGCAGGTTAACAGTCTCTGTATGTTTTGCTCTGCAGAAGAAGCACAGTGTTGGAGATCCAAATAGACTACAGTGATGAAATTTTCCAAAGGTTACACTGCAGGAAAAAAAAAATCTTGGCTCATAGTTCCATCGCAGAAACAGCTGAAGCTCCCAAAGTAAACCCAAACTGTAAATCCTTTTTGGAAAACTCACAGTACGAGAAAATGTGAAAGTACAGAACAATCTCTTTGACCCTCAGATTGCTGCTCCCAAATATCACCTTTCTTTTACCCCTGTTAAACTTGAAGGTCAGAGCAAACCCATCCAAGTCCTAGTCTCAGCCAAAAGTTGAAAAGGCAAAGATAGTGTGGAGTTAGGTTCCAGAGACAAAGTCAGAAGCGGATGTTTCCGCAGACCTAGATGTTGCATCGTTATTCTCAGAAGTTGGGAATACACGTTGAATTAGAGCAGTAGGGAATGGTGCTTAATGGCTGCGTGATGCTTAGGGAGGGAATAGGAAGTTAGAGGTAAATACCCCTGCCAGGAAGTGCAAGACCAAAAAGATCAAATAGGAAATTAAAAAAAAAAACCTGAAAAGTTACCTTGAATAGCTAAACTGACTTGATTTTGGCTGGTGGTACAGTATAGCCAACTGACTTGTAGCTTATTCTCTAGCAGTTTGTACTGCCAAGTGGCTGGCGTAACACAAAGCTAAAAACATTCATGCAGTTGTTAGATCAATGCTGAACTACATAAAGTATTGAAAAGTAAGTTGCCTGTCATTTGCATTACAAGCTTCAATGACGGGGGTAAGTGCAATTGCATCTCGCCTCTGGGGAAAAAGCAGAGGGTTTGTATCATGTACTTGTAAACTAAGCCTTACCTCGAACATCAGTGACTTCCACCAGTTTTTTCTTTTACTGTGTTTTCAAAAGCTGAGGAAATCAAGAGATTTTGGTATTTGTGTATTCTATTACATGGACTAATTTATTGAGCTGGGTGAACTAAAATATTTCATTAAAGAACATGGAAGCATCAACTTGGCCTTTGCAGTTACAATAATAAATGTTGTCAACAGGAACGCATGGGAAAGTCTGGATTCAATTAAAATTCCACTCATTTTCTGAACCGTGGAAAGCCAAACCCAGCACTCAGATTTTGATGTGCTTTTGCAGCTGTTCATTACTTCTTGTTGTGTAGAAAGTAGGCATGGTTTTATTACCCTTTCTCCCTCAGTTAGAAAATGTCGTATTTCAACTGTCATTTGTTGCAATAAGTACCTAAGTAAGTAAATGATGTGCCAGCGAGGCTTTTGGTTGGTGAGCAGGAAGAGGAAATCTAGAACAAGTGCGTCTATTACAAACTGCTTCCTTCACGTGCAGTGGGGTGTAGATTCCTGAGCTAGCGTACACTCGAGGTGGTAGGTGTGGTACATCTGGATGCCAGGTACCAGCTTGTGCCCAGAAACTATACAGATGTTGGAGCAGAGCATCGTTGCTGAGCTTAGGGTGGGCAACCCTCTGTGCTAGGCCTGGTGACTTCACAGATAAGCAACTGCCAGACCCTGAGGTTGATGAGTGACATGGCTGGAGCTCTGCTCTCCCGTTCCCTCTCCTAGTATGGATGTCCTCAGCTCTCACGTCTTAAGCTCCAGCGGATGCTGTAGTTCACCAGCTGCATTTTCCAAAAGTCTGAAAGTATTCCCTGTAAATAAAATCTAAGAAGCCTAAAGCTTAGACTTAGAAATACAAGCTTTTAACAGCCGTGATACCTGGGCCTGAAATGTAGCCCCGTTTCACCAGTGATTATCTGATACCTGATCTGATGGGACGTCCCTGTAAGCCTCACAGGATATCACATCAGAAGTGCCATATTCAAGGCTGTAACAGCCATTTATAATTTAGACAGCTATTTGGGAAGTCTGAATTCCTGATGCAGTGGTAATCTGTTGCCTCAGCTGCTTTTGGTCAGGAAGTGCAGAAGCAGTCTTCTGGGTAGAGGTAGCTGATGATGCTCCACAGGGATGTTCTGCATTTGCCACCATTCAGGAGAGT
Source organism: Buceros rhinoceros silvestris (assembly GCF_000710305.1). Taxonomy (NCBI): domain Eukaryota; kingdom Metazoa; phylum Chordata; class Aves; order Bucerotiformes; family Bucerotidae; genus Buceros; species Buceros rhinoceros. The sequence continues at coordinate 69,975 of NW_010400713.1, read as the reverse complement.
AGAACTGGGCTGGGAATGAAATCCCCAAGTTGGCACTGGAAAATCTTTTACCCCAAATCAGCAGTGGGTAGCATAATACTAAATAAAGTACAAATTCTGGTCTTCATAGCATATTTATTCATTATCAGTAATGACTGATATTAGTGTTGTTAAAAGTAGTCTTAATACATTAGAGAGGAGGCTGTAGTTTTTATAGCATACCTTTCACACCCATTATAAAAGCACAATTTTAGATGAAAACGTGGGATTTTCTACATTCCTCCACACTATACACACCAGGATAGATTTGCCTGTGATTAAGATTTGCAGCAGATTATCACAGACACGTAATTTGCTTGTGACGTTCCTTCTTTCTTCTTTTTGATATATCTCTACTAATCCTGGTAAACAAAGCAGATACCTCAAATTCCCTCTTGTTTAGTAAGATTTAGATATAATTACTCTCTGAGAAGATATATGTAAGACCATGATACCTCTTAGTAGTAGCAAACATACAAAATTTTCCTAGGATATAGTTTTAGAACTATCTAGTTTTTAAACCTATCTGGTTTTAAAACTAGGGAGTAGAAGGTGGAACTCTCAGCCTGAAGAAAGTATTCTACTCATGGTGCTGGGAAATCTCTCCAGAAGAGCAGGCTTTAATCTTTTTGTAAGGCATATTGGATGTGGGAGAGGGAATTCTTCTGCATTTGAGAAGCGTGATGCCTTTGAATTGTACAGAATTTGTCTGAGGACTGTAACTGGGAAAAATTAGTGATACTTCGTAGTGGTATTAGCTTGCTGGTTTTTAACTCCCTAGTGATGATCACTTGGTGAATATAACAATTTAATTATAGGCAGTTAGGAAGGCAAAACAAGATGTGGAAACCTGGCTGCGTAATGCCTATACTTAAATACAGTCTGAAATCACGAGAGAAATGTGAGTTTGGTGGACGTTAACATTGTCTCATCGATGTCTTTGTACAAAAATGTTATGAAATGCATTTCTAGTCTTTCTGGCCCTAAAATTTAGGGATAATGCAGTAAGGTGATAAAAAAAAGTCCTTCTTGCAGTTTTCCTTATTCTCCCTGGTTTCTGCCTTTGATATTAATCTAACGTTTCTGAAAAAATTATATATTTATTTGGGCACGTTTTATCCTAAAAAGTGCCATATATTACCTGGAATAGAAGTATTGTATTTTATTACGGTCCAGTACAAACCTCAAGTTATGTATCATGGAATAAGTAGCAATTAGACATGAATTATATCTTTGACCTTACCAAAAACTAGTCATGTTCAATCTGGGAAGTGAAAATGGGTAAATATACATCTTTAAAGTTATTCTGTGTTTGGCATGTACTGATTGGGACCTCTGAGTGACTGTGGTTTTTGTCACAATGTTTTTCAGTTGCGTGAAGAGTTTGACCGGGGCGTAGATGTTGTATTAGACGAAGAGCACAGCATTCATGATGTTGCTGCTTTGTTGAAGGAGTTCCTGCGTGACATGCCTGACCCGCTTCTCACCAGAGAACTTTACACACCTTTCATCAACACCCTCTGTGAGCTTTACAGCGTCTTGATTTACCAGTTTTCAAATGCTTACCTGTTTGAATTCTTTCATCTCCACTACCATGTTCTTTCTTTCTGTGCATTTAATACGCTATCCTTAATTTGCTTGAAATATTTGTACAGTATAAATTTGGTGAGTTCTTCCCTTTGTTTTCATATTGTGTAGGTATAGCTCAGAAAACTAAAACAACCAAGATAACACTTATTATACCTATTTTTGTATTTCTATATAGTATATGATTCATGTTATCTATTAAATCCTGACCC
>NW_010400713.1:61108-68042 GCF_000710305.1 Buceros rhinoceros silvestris | reverse complement strand
CAGCAGTAGAAGAGGACAGATTCCCATTTGAATCCTGGTATCTTAGCACCATCAATACATTTAATTTTTAGAGCTGTTCACTGGCCAAAATTCCAGTCTGGGTTCAAAAACGTAACTTCAAAAATTTCCATTTCATTATAGCTAATGATCCTCAAAGCCGTCATATTAAAGAATTCCCAAATGTGTTGCCTAAGACTTGAGTGCAGTTCCCAAAACTCGCCACAGTTTTGGGAAAAAGTAAAGTTGGACCCTTCAAGCTTAAGCTGCTGCCTGAAATGCATTCTTCAGATTCTCTGTAGCCCTCATGTCTGAGATCCTGCCTCTGTCCCACCTGTGTCACTGACTGCCATTGCATTTTAGATGGTTAAAGTGATGGAGGGTGCAGAATGTCCTCTATATCTCTAGTCTCCCAGTAACTCTGTAAGATGTAGGAAAAAACAAAAACCAAAAACAACAAAAAAAAACCCCAAACCAACAAAACCCATTTAAAATGGCTGAAGCATAAACCTGACTGGACACTGCTTCCCAGCAGTGCCCCGTATGTAGCAGTAACTGTAACTAAATGAATGGAGTGAGTAGAAAATTAAGCGGAATTTTTGTGTTCAGTGGCAGTGATGGAGTGTGCAACATGGATTTTGGTCTCTTACGGGCTGAGAAAAGATCATATGAACTTGTAAGCAAAAAGTTGACCAAGGCGAACCAACGCAAAAATCTCAGAACAGTATTTGTTACACTTTTGATATTTCTGTAGAATTTTCTCTTTTTCTTCAGACATTATAAGGAAAATTATCCTTAAACAAAGCTACTCTTAGGCCCTCCTTTGGGCTGGATACAGTATATTTGTTCTGATTTTAGGTTAGTTGGAGTTATTTTCTTAGAATGTATTTTTTCCCCTCTTAGTATTAGAGCCAGATGAACAGCTAAGCACCTTACAGCTTCTCATTTATCTTCTACCTCCCTGTAACTGCGATACCCTACACCGCCTGCTGCAGTTCCTCTCCACAGTGGCTGGCCATGCAGAAGACACCACAGACAAAGATGGCCAAGAGGTAAGTCCTGGTCACTCGTATCCTTTAACTTTGCTTAATTCATGGTCTGAGAATAGATCTTTAAAGATGTGAAACAAACACGATGGTGACCTACCCCTGAAAGATGGGAGAGATTTCATATTCTTGCCTGCACATTTGCCGTTTAGTTGTTTACTACATTCTTAGGGCTGTGAAAGTTTCATTTTTATATGACTTAATCAGTAAAGCATCTACTGCTTCCTTTGGGAGATTCACGGCGTAATCAGCCTTGTTGTTAAGAACGTCTAATGTTATCCAAGCTTTCCCCACCTCCTTATTTTATCCTACTGTATTCTGTGGAAAAAAAAACTCACGTAGAAAAGTGTCAGGCATGAAGAATATGCTTTTTCATTCTATTTTCATTCTCTGTTGTTGCTTTCTTGTACGACCTTTGGACATAGCAGTTCACTTCTTGGTTCCTTTAGCTTCCTTCTGAGCACTGGGTAGTGAAGAATAAAAAATAAAGGACAGGAACTCTAGCTGTGTCCTTGTGCCCGATAGACCTAATCACTAGTTGGAGTCAGGGTCCATCTTTGCCTGTTTTCCCGCTGGCTTCGTTACTGTTGCATTCTGGACCAAATTCAGTGGAGAGATTGGAGTGCACCCACCCCACGGAGGCAAGGACACCCCCAGCCATGTGGCTGAGCGGTACTTCTGAGCATCTACACGAGTGCATCTGTGCTGTTCACACTCAAGAAGATCTGAAAATCCACGCTTCCCATTTTCTACCAGGAAAATGCTTGAACTAGTGGGCTGCTCTGCAGAAGATAGCAACTCTGTTAACTTTGAATGAGATGGTTAGTCTGCCGCTGCTCGCCAGCATTGTACCAGTTTAACTGTGGGAAAAACTCTTCTGTTCTCTGATCTGCAGCAGAGACTACTTCTGAGACTCTTCTGAAACCCCTAGAGAATTTTGTTTTCCAGATGGAAAACCCTGCTGACTTCTGTCAAGTTTGGACACCTTTTGCAGTTGGCTGGTTTTAACAATTGGCTTTGAGACTGAGTTTTGACAAATTTCTGCCTCAAGTCCTAACTTACAATGTGCTTTATATGACTTCAAGACCTATTTCACTTTTAAATCCACTTTAAACGCTTTTATGTCCTCAGCAAGGAGTTGATAAAAAAACCTGCACCACTATGATAGAAAGCATTTAAAAAGAGCAACCTGTAACAATTTTACTGTGCTTAAAAACATGTATAAGCCAGCTAAGGTTGTGCTCCCCCTGGTCCTGCAAAAACTTCTCTGTTGGTTCAGGAATGTACCCAAGAGGATCGTATTGCAGAGCTAGAGATGCTGCTTAAGAGATTTGGGTTGGCCCAACAGTTGTATTAAAGGCATTTTCATTCCCTTTAACAGTACGTCAGCTCTGCTATAGGTATTTTGGCAAGGCAAATTTATCTAAGTTGTCTTGGCAGTATTGTAAGCTTCAGGAATATTATGTACAACTGGATACCTTTTATAGATAATACAGTATTCTGCTCACAATTATTTAAGCTATTCATGAAAAGTTAAGTGAATGAAGGCATGCAGGGCAAGAGAAGGTATTTTATCAGACTTTTTGCTGTCACTGGAAGGAAAACAGGCAAGTTTTGGCTCACAGGCCTTCTTCATGATTCCTTCTAAAGCCCTTCTTCATGATTCCTTCTAAAGCCCTTCTTCAAGATTCCTTCTAAAGCCCTTCTTCATGATTCCTTCTAAAGCCCTTCTCTCACAAAGATGAAGATGGATGGCTAACTTTACTAAAATTACTCATTCAATTAATTTCAGTGGATATGCTTGTGACATTTTTTAGGGGATGCCCCGAGGCTACCCTTAAGAAAAGACTCACTGCTTGTACAAAGAGCCTGCACGTGCAGACCCAGAGGCTGCCCCAGGACGCTCGAGGCACCGCCTGTCTGTGCGCCCTTGACGGCTCAGTGCTCTGTCAGGACTTAAAAAGCAGGTCATCTGAAAAAGAGCTGGGTGCCTGGCGGTGCGCGGTACGCACCGTCCTGCTGGGATGGGTCTCTAAGCAAAGAGACAGCATGTTTGTCACGGCTGCCCCTGCACCTCCTTAGTGCAGATGTCTTTCCAAGATCACGGAGTGGTCTCGCCGATAAAAGGAAACGCTATTTTTACTGTCACCTCTGTGCTGTCTAGTTGAGCTCTGGGGGTGCAGTGGTTGCACAGTTGTAAGTTTGATGAGAGCATTCAGTATATGACCAGCTACAAAGAAAAAAATGAGTAAAATACTACTTTGAAAAAATTCATTTCGTACCACTCATTTCTTGAAATGCTCTTTTTAATGTCTCTTTTTGGTACCTCTTCCTGCCCATTTTTTTAAGTTAATTAGCTCAAATGTCACTGAATCTAATGAAAAAATAACTCTCTTGATATTTTTTTTCTGTTTAAAAAAAGCCTGCAAGAAACACTAGGCCCACAGCTGAAATTTACTTATAGTCTTATATAGTCAAACTGCTGGCAACTTCTCCATTCCCAGAATAGCAGCCAAGTGGAGACAGAGAGGAAGCACATGACCTCTGCTTTTTGCTCTGTTAAAAGAATAGAAGGGGGGAAAGTAGTCTAATCACAAATATGACAATGCAAATTTTGATTTAATAACCTATATAACATTTTTTCAGATAATTTCTGTCTCGTCTAGTATGTATTCCTAGCTGTCTTAATTCCTCCAAAAATCGGGTTACTATTGCTTCTTTGAGTACAGAGTTAAAAAAGCAAAAAACCAACCAACCAAAACAAAGTCCTCCCAACTAGTAAATATTTTGCATGTTCTCAGAAACGAGCAAAAAGACAGGAAAATACTAATAAAATAATGAGCATGCTTCTCAATTATCTAACCTGTTAAAACGTGGAAAAGAGGGGTTTTCCTCACTGTATCTTTTTTGAATCATGAGTGTTCCTGGAGAAAGCTAACAAAATTTTCAGTATTTGGTCCTAAGAGATAGTTGCATGCTGAGGTGGTGAAGGAGGAGGGAGGTTGCTCTTGAGTTCAGAAGTATACGCCTGACGAGTTTCCAGGGAATTAAGGGCAGGCAGCACTTCCACCTTCTATTCTTGCAATCCATTTGAAAATATATCCAGAAAATCCACAGTATTTATTGCAGAGATGTGCAAACAAGGTGTTTCAACGTTTTGAAAAAAATTGTTGATTTTTATTTGACTAGCTCTCAGTTTTTGTTTTGATGAATGAAGTACCTGCCACATAATGGGGGGTGGGGTGGCAGTGGGGTGGCTGTATGTAGATGTGTGTATATACTGGAGACCCCACCTCATTTATATTCTGTTTTCTAGATTACTGGGAACAAAATGACATCACTTAACCTGGCTACCATCTTTGGCCCTAACTTGTTGCACAAGCAGAAATCTACAGACAAAGAGTTCTCGGTTCAGAGCTCAGCTCGAGCTGAAGAGAGCACTGCTATAATAGCTGTTGTACAGAAGATGATTGAAAACTATGAAGCCCTTTTCATGGTAGGTGGATGTTTCTTCACATTACTTCTACGCATTTTCAAGTTAAATGGGGAAATACCTGGTTGGTATTAAAGTAGACTAGGGTGAAATAAACTGTGGAAACTGCATTAAATTAGGGTCAACTGTTACTGGCAGAGGAAGTAGTCTTCTGTCAAGGAGAATCCTTTGCAGTAAGCAATAGTATTAAAAATGCGTACTTACATTTTGCCTGGAATGGTTTCTAGGTAGGTGAGAGTATCTTAGAAGATTTCTCTCTGGAAATTATAGAGTTGGCTACTCAGCTGTACGCTAAACAACATACCAGCATTGCTCATTAATTTTGAAGCCAAGAGTGAAAATGACCTTTTGCCTATCAGTTTTAGAAGCCACGGATCCAATTTTTCTACAGGGAGTAAGAGGTCCTTGGTTAATTTAAGGAACAGTGTCCCCTACCAAAGACTTTCTTCTGGATTTGATGGGGAGGAAGGACAAAGCTTTCTCGTTTGTCAGTTGGATAAGAGGAGTAAAGCATAAATCTGTGTAGGTCCTGAGTTCCTTTCTGTTCTCTTGCTGAAGTGAAGAAGTTCTTCATACAAGGGATGATGGTCTTGGACTTGGACATGTTGTTTACTTAAGATGCCGCTTAGTTAAATCACATTCCTTGTGCCTAGGAGTTACCTGGAAAGTTCATTCTGTTGCTTTACCTTTTCCTCTGTTTGTCTAGAAAAGGATAGGTCATTATCGGTTCATCCCGCAGCGCCAGTTCTGCTTACCAAAAGTGACCCTCTGAGCACTCGCATTCCACGGCGCAGCTCCAAACGCCGGCAAGCCGGCCCCCTTACCCCTTGAAAGTTTGAGAATAGGTTGAGATCAGTATGACTTATGCCTGAGAGAGCCCTGCTCTGGGGTAGCAGAGGCCAGTCAGACCTAGTGGTGGGCACTATCCTGTCTTCATTTTAATAGGCGTACGTGTCTCAACAAAACCAGTCGTCTTGAAAAGGTGAAAATAACTTTAGTTGTTGAGCCTTGAAACTAAGCAGCGCTGTATGTTACACTGAGGAAACTGGTTTCCAAAGCAAGAGGAGGAACACTCTGGAAACCTCCTTTCGTGGTCCAGCAAAGCTGGGCGCTGGTACCTTGAGGAGAAGAGGGAGAAGCCTGGACTGTGGACATGTGGGGCTAATAGCTGCATAGTGCTGTAAGGGGAGGGTGTCTACCAGGCTTCAACAGGAGAAGAGCATGAGAAAGCAGTTACAAGCCCTGCCTATCAATCTTTGCCTTGGATGAACTTCTTTGTGGTTTGCTCATCTTTTCCCTCACATTGTATCACCTTTCATTACATCCTTTGCTTTTATTTGTTTTCCAGTGAGACACTCAGCAATCTTCTGGGTTTTGTTTTTTTTTTTCCTGAATTCATCTCACCTTTGGGGGAAACTTTAGGTGCTATTTTTCCTTGCACAGCAGGAAAAGAAAATGACAGAACTGCACTCTCGTGCGAAGGTCTGCTGGCCTGGAGTATGGATGGCACTAGCAAGTTTAAAATAATACTTGAATATTTGCAATACTTGACATTTTCTTATTGTTTCTCTTTAAAAACATTTTACAGCACAGCCACATCTCAGTACATAATACTTAGGCACAAATTCAGATTTCCAATATAGAAAGAGTGGGTCTTCCAGTTAAACTGACTTACATGTGGTCTCTTTTAATTGTGACCGATTTATTCCGTTATCTCTTCAGTGCTTGCATTTTCATCTGAAGGTTAAATGAAGCATGAGGAAAAAAGTTTTCTTTTGTTTTCTAGAGTAGCTTTTCAGATTGTGGAAAGAGATTAGAATCAGATTTCAGAATGAGAGGCTAGCTGCATGTGAGAGAAAGACAAACCTATCTCAGAAAGCTGAAGTACATTAATGTGAAATCTATGGAGATGTCCAATAGCTCAGCATCTCTAGGTGCTTTCACCCTTCCCATTGCCATAGTTTAACGAACAACATGACAAGTTCTGCCTGTTTTCTGGAGTAATGTCTACACTAACACGATACTTGATCTAGGATTCTGTCAAATTGCTCAAAGCTTCTACCAGGGCTTACTTTCATTCTTTTTCATGTTTTTGTCGACAGCACAGAGAGACTTTGTATTCTCAAGATAATTAGCCCAGTGCATCATTTGGTAATAGATGCATTGAAAGGAAAAGACTTGTACATGTAATTGTAATAAAACTCTCATCGTTTGCAGTCAGGCAACAGCAGTTCATTTTCCAAACCCATAGGAGTGGGGCCAAACCAGAACTGCTGTTTATACTTGACATTTATTCTACTTTGAAAAAGAAAAACATCTGGAGTCAAGCGTTCAGCTACGGCTATAGCATACAGTATATTGTTACTAAGGTGGTTTTGTATTTGGGTTTTTTTGGGGG
>NW_010400713.1:41302-61020 GCF_000710305.1 Buceros rhinoceros silvestris | reverse complement strand
GTTTGGGTGGGTGTGGGGGGGGGGGGGGGGTCTGTTACTTTTGTATGTGGAGAGGTTCTAAAACTGATTGGCTTTAACATTGAAACTGGAACAACATTTGTGAACTAAAACGTAGGAAACCGGGATAAGTTGTGGCGCCCAGACCACAGTATCAGAATGATTTGGATCTATTGGTTGGTCAGGAAAATTCTATTTGTCAGAACAACCCAGTATGTTAGGAACTGTTTTTATTAAATAATTAACATTAACATCAGTAATATGCAAACGTGGGTTTTGTATAGAAGGTGGATTCTGATGCTGCTTCATTGATGTTAAGGATGTTAAAACTTTTCATATTCAGTTCTTACCCATTTCAGTAAATCTCTGGGATGCATTAAAATGTTTTACGGAAATGTACAAAGGACTGTTCTTTGCCAGTCTCTGAGCTGTGCCCAGCAGCTGAATATGGGGAGGCACACTTCAAGCACGCTTTGTCTCATTGGCTTTGATTTGGCATGGAGGATGGAGAGCAGCTTAGTCATGCATTTTAATGTCCTAGTACCCAAATCCAGCCCTGCTGCGAAGAGGCACTGCATAGTGTCTGAAATGTCTTATTTTGACTGTTGAGAGGCTGCTATGGCCTCGCCACTGTGGAGGCAGTCACATGCTGCCTCTCTACCACGTTAGTAGCAAGGGACAGCACAAAGGAGACGTTTCAAGGGTCCCTCTACCATTCTGTGTCTCAATAGCTGTGACTTTTCTGTAGCACCCAGCCCCAAAATCTCAGAACACCTCCTACTCTGCTGGAGTCCTGACAACCCCAGGATCCTCTGATCCGCTGCAGTAGGTGCTCAACAGCTGCATCAGCTGTTACTTTAGCAGTATCGTGGCTTCCCTTCTGTCCCCAAATTTGGAGTTCTCACCCATCTACTCAACTAGTGGTTAAACAATTAATGCATTAATAGTTACTGCAGCTCCATAATGTCTTCCTGAGATACCAGTACAGTAGTTCTCTGTAGGTTTATAATTACATGCGTATCGTTTCTACACTTGGAAGTTAGTTAGCTAAACTGAAGTAAATTGCTGCACAGGTGGAAACCCAAAACCAGTCGGCAGCTAGCAAGGAGACCATCAGTACAAATCCAGTTAAAGGATCATGGATTAATACACTCTCATTCACTCAGATGAAAGTCCTATAACCCAGTAGAACTCTTAAGTCTTGGATTTTGCAGATGCTTTCTTTTGGAGCTGAACTTCCTGTTGGAACTTTTTCATTTTATGCTTCATGTTATGGCATGAAAGACTAATTTTTCTTTTTTAATAATGAAAAATATATTTCTGTTTTTCTGACAAAGTCATGTCAGTTGATTCTTATAAGTTTGTCAACTTGATATAAACCTGAAGAGTAAGTTACGTACAGAAAGACATGGGCTCTGCTTTACTCTCAAAATTTATCTGGAGTTTATTCTGCTGTATAGAAAGGCTGTCTAAACAGAGAACTTACAGCACACATATTCCTGTGAAGAGAAGATAATTTATTTAAAGACTGATATGTCAATGACCATCAGTAATGTATTTAGCCTCTAAGCTGGAAAACTAATTTTAAAGAAAAGGAATATGTGGTCACACAAGTTTTTCATAGAGATTTTGGATCAAATTGAATTAAATGATGCGTATCTTCATTTATTTTCAGTTTATTTCCTTTTTTAAAAAAGTATGTCTTTTCTGTAACTTGACTCCCTAAATACCTCCCAAACTGAGGTATTCCCCCAAGGAATCTTAGTTATTCTATTCCTATTTCCCAGGAAATGTCAGGGAGATCAAATGGCCCTTGCAGCATGACCTGAAGGTCAAGAGATTCAGGCTCTGACAAATTGCATCCAGAAACATATTGCACCATTGATGGCCCCACGCTGAGATCGTCTTGCCTCCAGCTCCATCTGTCATGAGTGAGCCTGAGCTGTTAGTTCAGGTTTCTCAGATAGTTTCATCTGTTTCAGTGCTTTGAAGGTGGAGTTGAATGTTCCACTCTGATGTGGGCTAACTTGCTTGAGGCTTGACAACGTGTGACTCATACAGTCACAAGCACGAAGTTTACTTTGTCAAGTTTTGGAGCGCCGCTCCCGCTTGCTGCTCAGGAGATGTTGCTGTATACTGTAGCAGCTGAAGCTATCCAGTGTTCCGAAGGTGCATCTCTACATCAAGTGCAGTAGACAGCAAATCAGAAGGCCAAACTCCAAAGCAGGTCACACAATTTCTGGCAGAACCTGTTGTTTCTACCGCAAGTCCAGAGTGGCTGGAGAATCCAGCAGGACCCACTTATAAACCTGAGTTATGGACAGATGAACTCTGTAATCACTCGAGTTCTGACTGAGCCCGGGCAGGAATTTAAATGCTTCTAGATTCCAGGATTTGACCACATGGATACCTGAAAATGAAATGTTTGTAAGGTTTCATTTAGAAAAATGTTGACCTTTGGCAACTCCCACTGAAATGAAACAGTTGAAGAACTTCATAGATAGAATGGTTACCACAAAATTTCCATATGAGAAGGGCATGAATAAGTCAAATGCCACAGAATATATGAAAAAACATTCTTCTTCCTGTGTAATTAAATTTCACATTGCTTCTAAAAGAAGAGAAGTACCGTCACTCGGAATGGAAATTTGTAAATGTCCCCACATCTTTAAGTGGGGCTGTAAGGTGAGAACCTTAAACTGGAGCTTTTAAGATTGCCGTACATGAGTAATGCCACTGTTGTTACCAGATACAATACCCACAGGGTGCCAGTGATTATCGATTGGACATCGTACAAAGTGATCTTTCATCCTACTTCACCTGTCGTTACATGAAATTTCTTTTTTAGGTGGGAGCTTCTGAATTTTTATTTTATATACTCTCCATAAATATACTTGGTCTTTTGTATTAAGCATAGTACCAAAATTAATGTATGTGAATCTATTATCTCCAACTAAGTATTTTTTGTTATCTATCTCCATAGGTTTCCCCAGACCTACAGAATGAAGTGCTTATTAGCCTGTTAGAGACTGACCCAGATGTTGTAGACTATTTGTTGAGGAGGAAAGCTTCCCAGTCATCGTGAGTAATCTGTTTTTTCATCATCCCTGTTTCTGCTGGGAATTTCTTTCTCCCACTGGAAGTGTTCAAAAGGTTCTAGTTTTCCACAACTCTCCTGCACTGTCTACAGTGGAGTAGAAATACCCTCGTTACACAGACTCTGCCAAAGAAATGATGACTCTTGTACAGTGTTTTCTAAAGACAAATCTTGTTTCCCGGTTCAGAGGAAAGACTGTGTTCTGCTGCAGAGAACGGAATGACATGTACATAAAAATACTCAGTGCACTATTACCTGACAGGATGTATTCTAGTGATCTGCTGGTTCATGTCTTGGGTTTGTGGTAGTCTTGACTAACAGGAAGCGTGTATTACACTACTCTTGAAACACACCTTAGAGTGCCTTAACACAATCACAGCTAGCCCTTTGACCAGTTTGTTGTTCTTTTCCTATTGTATACACGAAGGACACTGTAAACAAGTCAACTGCCACAGCAGCGGCTTTATGGAGACTCTTCAGACATTATTTAAATGTATGCTTTGTCAAGATCTGAAGAGAAAAAAAAATCACACCGGTCACGATTGCAGTTCTGATACATACCATATGCCAACTCTGTGTGTGGTGTATATATGCCTACACCCGTGTGCCTTAACGCTCGGAGTTTGTACATTCAGATTAACAGGATTCCTGGCTTTCTCATGGGACACGCAGTCATTGCCTTTATTCTACTGAATCCCAATATGCCAGACCCCAAAATCACAGAATTTTACAAGCTTGCTTTAAATAATTTTTAAGAGGTTCCCTGAACTCTCTGGGACAGATTGGACTTGGTCTTCCTGTGTGTATGGAAAGTGCCTAGTGCATTCAGAATGTAATTAAAATTGAATTTGTGTAGTCAGTTAGATACAATTTTTTTTCTCTCCCTCTGAGCATTGTATAGTTGGAAGTAGGGTAATAGTGTGCCTGGCTTTAAAGGAAGAGGTATAGAAGAAATACATGGAGGAAAAAGCTCGCTTTAATTATAAAAATTAAAACCATAAATACATTCAGAATATATCATGTGTTGTAAAGGATTTTGTTAGTTTGTTGATTTAACCACATGAACACATAGTATGTAACAGCAAATTATCACAGCTCATCTGATTTGCGGTAATTGTGTGTTTTCTTAGCGTACCACAGACATGAAATAATTGCAGTTAGTCTGTGCCTGACTGAGGAGGAACTGTGTATATTTAGATCACCATAAAAGCAGGATGATTAGCTGTCTTTTACGCTTGCTTCAGATTTACCATGAGCCAAGACCACAATTAAGTGAGACGCTGCAAGTCACGTGACATGTGGTAAAAACGTCTTTCTTCAAGTCCTCTGTTTGGAATGGTCATATTATTTCTAACTCAAACTAAGAAAAACCTTCATGCTGGATTTCACTATCGATGTAATATAAAGACAAAATTTTATTTCGCATGTGGTTACACTATCAGTTGAGCATAAATTCATTGAAAATCATTGTGGACGTAACAGATTATTGTCAGATCTTACCTCCTTCAGGTTATTTGACTTTTCCTTGAGCCTCCTTACTTTTCAGCCAGCATGCACACCTACAGCAGAAAATGGATATTTTGCACAAAGTGGGTCACAACTGCCAAAAGGGGTTTTGTGACAAAGGTTACAAAACCAAATGGGAACATATAGCGACACTAGTACCAACTTACTGTGTTTTCAGCAATGAGCAGATGAAGTTTCACTGAGATAGGAAAAACTTACTGTCTGTCATTTTTCTTCTACTCTGCTACTATGTAAGTGATTTATTCTTAATGTTAATGACGTATGTTTTCTTCACTGTGATTGCAACTTCTTCTAGATATTCCAGGCAATTACAGGGAGTGTTGCTTAATGTTATTGCTAGGAGTGTGATGCTCTTAAGAGGTTAATCTGTTTTAGAACATAATCTCAATTTTGAGGCTACATATTCGTTTGTTTTTTTCCTGTAAGAAATGTGAGGCAGCAGACAAGGAGATGTTTGTACTGATTTGATAAAAATGAGCCTCCAAAAGACATCCTTACTACTCTTGGAAATTTCCTGGTCATGTACTCAGGATGCGAATTTGGACTGTGGAGCTGAACGCTTCACGTGTTCTTGGGACAGACTTAATCAGAAAAGCTAGATGGCTGCATAGCATAGAGTGTGGAATCAACTTCTAAGACTTTAATGCCACATTAATTGCTCTGAAGGTCCTGCTTCTGCAATTGCTCTCACGTCTCTGCTTTTGATGTCATTACAAATGCTTTCTTGGCTCTGATCTGACAGAGAAAACACAATCTCTTTTCCTCCCCGCAGGAGGACAAATAAAGTGTTCCTCATCTTTCAGTTCTCTTAGGAGCTGAGCATCGTGAATGGCACGTCAGGGAGTTTATGGAAGCTGTTCACGATAAAGCACTCGTTGCCACTGGCAGCAATTGCGAAGTGTGCTTTTGTGGTTGACTTCCCAACATTTTTGTATGTTGGCTTGATGGCAGTGGAATTTGGGGTTTCCAGCTGTAAGATGAAGCATCTTTAACACAAAAATAAAATCTGTTTCTTATGATTATTATTGCTTATCGTGGTTAGTAGTCCTTTTAGAGTAAATTAGTTTCAAAATTACAGCATTTTCTAATGTTTTTGCATGGTGATGATGGGTTTTAAACCATCCTAACTGGTGGCACAAACATGAAGGCATACAATAGGCCGTACAGTATGCGGAAATGCAGATTTCAAAGCTGCAGAGACTCCCCGAGTCAGTGAGTCCTCTGCCCTGTTACAGCAGCAACCACATCATGGTCCTGTAATAATCTGTTTTGTTGGTGGCACCTGTGTTGCTCAAATACGTGTGGAAATGACTACTGCCTGCTGCCAAACCATCAGACTCCTTATGGTTTGCCTCTTGTAAGACATAATTGTTTTCCCACTCAGAAGCTTTCAAGTATAACAGAAAAGGATTTCTGCCAAAAACAGAAAGGGATTTCCTGTTTTGATGACCTCGATGCCAGTAGAAAGGTAGGAATATCCCCAGTAGAAGTAATTATTAACATTTTTCCAGTTCACCCATGCAAGTAGACTCTGGTGGATTAACATCAGTTCAGAAGGACGCCGCTTAAAAAGGAAAGACCAAGATGCCTTCATAGCATAGTTGGTTTTTGTTTTGGAATCTGAAATAGTGTTTTTGAACACACGTGGCATAGGTTGCTTCTACAGCTTTCAAATCTTTCAGTTTGTATGTAACCACTTTTTAAGTCCTTTCCTTAACGTGGTTCATAACTACTAGAAACATTTCTCACATTTGATACCTTCCAACCCAGAGCATTCTATAGTCTTCTGTTGTTCTTTGTGGAGACCATAATCTGCCCTTACTCATAGACTGCATGTAGGCAAATGGGTGTCTCGTGCAGTAATTACTGTACGTGCCTCTCAATTTAGTTTTTCCCTGGTGTGTGGGTAAAGAATCTTACAGCTATCCAAGGGAAGATAAATTTTTAATTGTAGTAAACATCAATTTGCTACTGAACTCAAACCATAAAGCAAACAGATGCAAAAGTTTTGGTTTAAGGAATATGTCAGAATTCATTTTTTATTTAGAAAAATGTGAGCCAGAGTCTTTTGCGAGCTGTGTTTTATTTATTCATGAAGAGATTGGTAAAAGTGCAGATGTCTGAGATCATTTTCCAACTTGGACTTTTCAATCCACTTTGATGACTTCTTGCAGTAAGATTGGCAGAGTCCACAGGCATTTTCTTTCATTTTTAAGACTATTTTTACTAAACAAATTTGAAAGTCATGACAGTTTCTATTCAAGTAAATTTTTATCAGGAGCTCTGTCTTGAGAAGAGGTAGACTGTAACACAGAACACACAAGGTAAGACAAGAAATCAGTGTTTCACAAAACTCAAGTTCATGTTCCCACATTCTTTCATTTCCATTGCCCTTTCTCTATTCCTTGTGTTACCTTGCCATGGCTAAGCGGTGGGATACCTCTTTCTTTGCCCTCTGCAACATAATTAGGTTTTGATCCTACAAAGATCTACATGCGATAAGTCTTATTGGCGTCGCCATTAATGCTAAGTATGTCTGTGTGCTAGCAGGGTGAGGTTTAAATGATGTTCAGTCTAAAAAGCTGGAGGGAAGGACATTTGTTTAGAGGAAACCTAGAGATATACCAATATTTCTTCCCTTTTCTCTCAAATCTTTCTGGTTCTTCTAAAATTCTGAAAACATTGCTTAAATCTCATCTTAACTCTCACTCACTGCACATGCTTTTCTAGAACTTAGGAGGGCAGAAAGAAAAGGACAGAAAAAGAGAAAAAAGATTTGTGATTGAATTATACATACTTAAAAGGCAATCACTCTTCAGTGCGTGGCTGTTTATAGTTTAGTTTATGTTGGACGTAACCTTCAGATGGGAAGTTACCTAATTGAGGCATGATGTTACTTTTTTTTTTTTTTAACTCCTCAGCACACTGGTATTTTCTGCCAATCACACAGGGAAGCCTGGGACAGTACTACTTAGCCAAATGGCAGCTCTGGTGTTTTGAGCTGGCCCCAGTTAAGGTTCAGGATCAGTTCAGGGATGGATTTCTTGCTGGGAGTTACCAAGGAGTAAACTTAGTTAATTCATTCCCAACAATTTATGGTTGCTGGGGGAAAACAAAGAATTATTGAATCATATAATAATAATGATGTTGGATGTATATATTTTATGTTTGGGATATGCAAGAAGTAAACTGGCCAGGCAAAAAACCAGCTTGGGAGTGGTGTGAAGTTTTGTCATCGTTAGTGGGGAGACTAGCTTGTCTGACCACTGTGTATTTTCTTTCTTCAGTTTTATTTCATTTGTCTGGATAGAGGGTTCCTGTCCCATAACAAGTAATGTGCTTTGGCTGCTCACTCAGTTCAAGCTCTCTTTGGGTTTGACTCTGGGGACGACTGACCATTTTCAGTGCGCATTTGCAAGAATGAGCCTCTGTCACATCACATTCGATTGGAGCCAATATTAATGTGAGGTCACTCGAAAGAAGTAGAAGATAAGCATCTAAGAAACAAAGGTCAAGGCACAAAGAAGTGAAAAATGACTAATAGAAATATAAAGTAGGGAGGACCAATAGGGAAAAAGTTACGTTTGTTTACAGAGTATTTCTACATATTCTTTGGGAGGTTCAGTGACTCCCGGACCGTCTCCTATCTGTGTAGTAAACTGTAGCAGTTCAAGAAATCTCCCTCAATGTTCCCAACTCAATTAAGAAAAGAGAGTTGTCGCTCTGAGCCCTTGGCTGTGCTTTGGAGGGTTTTGTTTGCCTTTTTTTGTCAAAATTAAAAGGCCGTTCTGTTGGTTATGCAAAGGTGAGAGAGTGAAAGAAGCTATAGAAGTTATCAGCAGAGCCAGTTGTTTGTTGCCTCCATCAGAAGACCAGTAGACACACCTGCTTGTCCCCTGTAGAATATTCACCTCCTGATGTCTCTAGAAGAGGATCCTTCTCGCGCAGCACGAGAAGCGAGCTAAGGTTTTGATTTCTCTTGACTGTGTAGTACTTCAGTATGGAAGAAACGGTCTTAGCATACTGCTTAGCATCAAACTAATTGTCCCTGTCGTGTCCTCAGATTTACTGTTGCCACAGCCTGAATTGTCAAGGTAACAGAAGGAATTGATTCACCATTTAATTTCCTGTGGTGAACTATATGGTTGTGTGGTTTTTGTTTTCTTTCTTGACAGCAACGTCTTTTGATTTTTAGTGGCCTCTGCTGGCCACTTCATGGCAAAAGTTTTACTTCGTGAAAAGTTCACCTCTGTACTGCTTCTGAAGTGTTTTCATTTGAGCAGCTGTGGTCATAGTCCTATATTTAATTTTATTTGTATAACATCGAACTGCACCTGTAGCTGTGAACGTAAAGCATTTTTCATTAACAGTAGTTTGTTATTTCTCAGGAGCCCCGAGATGCTGCGGTCAGACGGTTCCTACTCCACAGGAGGAAGACATTCTTCCACAGACTCCAACAAAGCTTCAAGCGGAGATGTCTCCCCATATGACAACAACTCCCCGGTACTGTCTGAGCGCTCGTTGATGTCAATGCAGGAAGAAGTTGCCCGCAGCCCAGATAAGCTGTACAAGGTACCAGAACAGTACACGCTGGTTGGACATTTGCAGCCTAAGACAAAGGAGAATTCTTCTGCATCGCAGGCTGGAAAAGGTAGAGTACATCTGTCTTGTGTTCCTCCTCCTGAACGACAGATGGGGGTTTCTGAAGTAGTTGAAAAGTGTCCGTTTTACATTATCAAGTACCAGGATTTGAGGAGCAGTGGTGTAAATTACCTTACCAAAAAATGACCTGCCAAAGCCGTGTTACTGTGTTGAGCCCTAAGGGCTCAGTCCTCCTCCTTAGCTCAGCCAGCTGTCTGCCGTGCTCTTGGTATAGTATTTTCAAAACTTGGAGCTGTTAATTGGGAAAATAGAACTATGTGTGTCTGGCTTTTCAGCCTGTCTGTGGCAGCATGGCAGATACTGATTTCTAGTCCTGCTCCATAGGACTGTAATATCTGCAAGGTTATGGTCCAGACTTTGGAAAAATCTGAGACTTTAAGACGTCAAGCTACAAATTTTCTCCAATTGAAAAGAATGACTTCAACACCCTCTCACTGGAGAACACAGCTGAGCTGCACAGCTTTACATCTGCTGACCTTCACACCCCTAGCAGTGCTAGTGCAGGGATCCATAATTTCCATAGCTATCCAGGGAGTGCACACCTGAATGATTTCTTCTGTAAAGAACTGTGGTTCAAACTCATAGCTCACCAGCACTTCAAGATGATTTTCAGTTAAAAGTGTTTAAAAAAACCCCCAACCTTCGTATTCCCGAAGTGCACATTTAGTGAGTTGAACTTTTAAGGATGTCCGATACTTAAGGATGCAGATAACGGTTTGGTGGTATTTTTAAAACCATTTCATTTCAGAGGTACCGGTTAGGCACTTAATTCCCTTTGGAATTAAGGATTTAGACTATGATCTCAATTATATGCTTCATAAATGCCAGTGGGCATTTATCTATCTTTCATACTCAGCATCTAAATCTCTGAATTAGTTTCAAAATCTGGTCAGATTTCTAGTAAGTTATGGACAGGAAATCACACGAAGTTTTATCGTATTAACCATCTTTTGGACAGCAATATGCATCACAAGGATACTGGAGCATGACGAATTAGGAAATTCCTTTACTGCCAGATGGAATCAGAAAAAAGCATGAAACGGTTATAATCCGGGACAATGCCCAGTGCGTGCATTTCATTAAATCCCTATTCTGTGACTGGACTTGCCTGAAAGACCCAAGGGATGCTGCGAGTTGATAGAGCATGCCTCACAGCGACTCCTGGGGCTGGCGCTGCCATTCTTTCCCATGAAAAAACCAACATGAATTACCTTCTGTTAACCAAATCCTCCTGTTACTGTGCGAAATCTCCAGCTGGCTTTAGTAAGGCAGAGGGGGTAAGGGAAATTCCACTCTCTGGGCAAACTGAGGTGTCCTGCCCAAACAGAGCTTACTGAACCCATTACAGGATCGGAGCCTGAAGCAGCAAGTGACTGTGAACAAATACATTTGAGATGTTTGTGTTGGGTTCACAGTAGGTCGGATGCTAGTATATGGTGACGGCTCTAATAGCTGGTACGGGTTTTACCATTCTATATGTGTGTTTCTAAGTAATGGCTTTTAAGAGGATCGATTAATCGTGCTTTTCCTGCTCTTACTGCTATTTAGATGTTTCTGAAGATGATTTTGATATCTGGGGCACCTGGCATTCTACGCTGAAAAGTGGCTGCAAAGATCCAGCAGTGACAGGTCTGTTATTTCCTGAGTTTTAAGTCCAAATCTAGTAAAGACATAAACAGTTCCTTGGTTTTGAGAAGTCACAGTGAAATCAGGAGAATTCACATTGTCCAGAGTTGGACTTTTGAAAGGTGACTGTTCAATATACAGAGGAGTGCAGTAGTTATGTACAAATGCAGTGACATTTCAAACTGTCACAAGGTAGTTTTAAAAATACTTCCAATGACTTTTAGAACATGAAACTACTTTTTTAAGGTGTATGTCCTGTGGTGATTTGAGAGCAGCTGCTGAGTGGCACAAGTACAGGCGACGAGGTTGGCAACCCTGGGTGCTGACCCTTCTGCTGGCCAGCGTGGTCCCAGCAGCTCCCTGTCCTGCCTTTGTTTTTCTTTGTTTTAAATGATGATGCAGACTGATGTTGTCTTTCTGACTCTGGCCCCCAGGTTCTTCCGGGAACATTTACGAAAGCAGCTTGCTGCGACCCGGACAGTGCTCTCTTTCCCAGGGGAACCTCGCCATGTATTCTCCTCGGTGGCAGGGTAGTTCCTCCGAACTGGACACCAGCAGGCACATCATGCGAAGGAGCCAGACGACTGCTGCCATTGCTGAGTGTCAGCTCCATCCCACGGTGTCCCGGGTGTGCAGTAACCCACAAATTGAAGTCGGCAGCAGGAGTTCAGACCTGTCACACTCCAAGTCAGAGCAACACTTGACTTTAAGCAGCGTGGAGGACCTCAGTGAGCATGACTCGAATGTGGGTTGTTCACAAAGCACAGGAGCTAAGCCCTCCTACAGAAAAGAGCGGCCACCACCCCCCTACCCAGGCCCAGCAAAAACAACCTCTGCGTTGTCACAGAGATCAAGCGTTTCCTCAACGTTGCACTCTTTGTGGAGATTTCAACGACAAGAAAAAAGTTCAAGGACCAGAGCAGCTGAGGGACTGCCAGCCAGAGCCCCTGACCAGGCTACCTCCAGGCAGGAGCGGCCAACCCCCCAGACCCGAGCAGGTCACATCTGTTCCATGGCACCTCGCAATCAGAACAGTAAAAATGTTTCAGAGGCAGACTGGCATGATTGGCAAAGGGAGAGGTGGCAAATTTGGGAGCTGCTATCCGCTGATAACCCCGATGCCCTCCCAGAAACCCTTGTATGATTGGGCTCTGCAGAACGGCCACTCGTACCTTTGCCGCCTCCTCCTAGGAAAACAGCGGTGACATTGGAAAACGGGGAGGGCTTGTTTGTTTCATACCAACTGAATTGCGTATACGTTTTTTTAGAATTTGTTCACTTTAATTTCTTAACAGCACTGTCAAGCAGTCCATTTACAACTACAGTATGTTCCTGTTTTTCAGCAAGCTTTTCAGAAAAAATAAGATGAAAATTTTAGTCTAGTAACTCTGTATGCGTACGCTGTGTATAAGATAAAACTGTTACTTTGAATTTGCTAAAAAATGTATTTATATATCTGCAGTTTTGATGATTGTATATTCTGTAATGGATATTGTATGATAATCATATGTTATGTTTTCATATACAGATGTCAATCAATCATGACTGCTGTTTTTTAAAAATCACTGCACTTACATTACCATGATATGCATTGGAATTCTATAGAAAGTGCACAAGCTGGTTTCTGTGCTTATATAAAAATAATACCTGTTAAAGGGGGAAGTTGTCCTTCTTTCACTGCCTATCGAAAAACACTAACAATAGAGTGGAACGTGAAAAGCCATATATTTTATAAGAAGGGAGTAGTGAGCTTAGAGGGGAAAATACAAAATATTTTTTTTGTTATAAATATATTTGCAAGCAAAATTAAAATTTGATAAAAGATTTTAAAAGTATTTTTTTAGATTCTGGTAGGAAGCAGCTCAGCGAATCGACTGAGAGCGAGGCCGTGCCTAAACCAACTAAGGATGTAGTGCAAAGATCTGCCCTCCCATGATTCTAGAGGAATACCAATGTAATGTATACAGGATATAATATATATATTTATAAATGTGTGAGTTTATGTATGGTTCTAAAACAATAAACTGGAATCCAAATTTAGAAAACCAAGCGAAATAAATTAAGGTGTGCAACAACTGAGAAAGAACATGGCTTTTCCTTGGAAATAACAAAGCTTCAGCATTAAGAAACTTAGAGAAAGAAAAAGAAATGTAGACAGACGTGCAGAAGGGAGTCGCACAGAGTTTTCGACGTGAACGTGATGTTTGGAGAAGTTCACAGCTGCATTTCTATAAATATTGTGCCAAAGTCTGGGTCAGTAGTAGTCCTTCAGTACCTGTGCGTTGCGTTGTTCAATGTTGCTGTTTTATACCCGTCCCGGGGTTTTGAATGGCAGAGTTGTTCGTGGCCAGCAGGTGGCAATGTATTTCAGTATTCTAGAGAAATGTCTTTTTATCACTCATTAAGGGAAAGTGTATCATATCAAAAGAATTCTATAAAACGTATTAATCTTAATTTTAATGAAGTTGAAGACTTATTCAGTGATGCTGTCTTTAAGTTCTATCTTGTGCCATAATGATGGAATAAAAAGCTAAGCAAAATAATGAGCATATTTTTTGCTCCTTTTTTTGAATTAAGTTTTATATTAAAATTTATTGTGGGTTTATTACATTCTTGAGTGTCTCTGTCAAAAACATCTAAAAGGCTTAGGAGCTTAAGGACCGATTTCAAATACGTCTTAAATATACAAGATCCAAGGTTTTACTTGAGTTTTAGGCTTAAAATTCATCATGTAGAGAGTCCCCATCGTATCTCCATTTCCCAAGTGAAGCTGTAAGGTAAAAGCTCCAACCCAGGCAGAAAGGGGCAGAGTGTGGCCTGTGACGGTTGTAGCTCTCTCAGGCTGGCCAGCTCTTTTTGTGGATACTGCATTCAGCATCAGTCATCTCAGCTCTTCTCTTCCGGTGCTTGCAAGGTTTTCCAAATACTGACCTCACAGGAAAAGGTTCTTGCATGTAGCTTGTTGCAGCAGCTCTGTGTCAATATATTGCAAAAAAAAACCCCAAACAAACACCACCACTCCCCACCCCCCTGCAAAAAAAAAAGCCACTCCAAATTAAGAGGGTAGTGGAATATAAGGGAGTAAAAAAAGAAGCTCTCACAAACAATCTGCGCTCCTTGATCTTGTCTCGGTGTTATCCCAGGCTTGATACAAGTTTTGCTACAGGGAATTGCAGCTCGCTGAGAGTCCTCAAAAGCAGGCACGGTGTAAATCCTGCTGCAGAAGATGTTTCATTCACTAGATGTGCATCTCTTCGCTATAAATCCCTTTCTAAATACAGAAGCACCCTCACAGTTTTTAACATTTACCGCTAAAGGTGTCTGCCCAGCCTCCTGAAGAGCATGCTTTTCGGCAGTCTCTCTCTCTGTGTATACGTGTATATATGTGTATATTACCATCTATATGGAGTTCATGAGAAAAATGGAGATCACGAAACCAAGACCACTGCTGGAGGACAACCTTGTCTGCTCACGTTTCAGTATGCAGTTGCTTGGAAGGAAAGAGATACAGAATAAATTGCAACGAATTAAAGTAACACTTGCCAAGATTACGTAATTTCTGTCTGTTATTTTCATCTGAATGGGGCAGAGCAAGATTATCACAAGTAATGGATGTAGTGGTTTTTAGTTGTACCTGTTTTCAGGCCGAAATCAGTTACATAATTTATTTTGATGTATTTTTTATATTTGACAAGACACATAGCTGTGAAAGGTTGTTTCTAGTTTTATGTTAGTTGATAAGTCTGTGTGGTGTATTCCATTTTACATTTCCTATGACGTGCTCTTTTTTACAGCCATAATATTCCTCTTGTGGGGAAAGTCTGTAGTGTAGGGACATCAAAAGCTTTTCTCTGTTTCCCTTGGGAGCAGGATTCTTGTGATATAGCAAAAAGGTCATGGGCCTCTGCCTCAGTGAGGATCATGGTAGAGAAGGTCTTCCCTGGAGGTCTCAAGTCCTCAGGGCGAAGCCCACAGTTCAGTTCCCTCCATTAGCTTGTTACCACCCCATGCTGGTTAATAAATTAGGATTGAATAGGATTGGAAAAAAACCCCTTTCCCTGAAGATCTGCATTACCTCCTCTCTGGGAGTGTCTCCCAGCTGGGAGGAAGGGTGTGCTACACTCGGGTCAGCCCAGGAGAGGTGCCCCAAGGGCTGGGTGCTTGCAGGTTGCCCACAGGACAGGGATTGCTCTTCTCACTTCTGCTTCAGAAACAAAAAAAAAGAGAGGAGTCAGTGCAGCTCTAGATACAAGACAAACTAGGCAGGTGCAGTTTGCAGAGAGTAGGTGCCGCAGCAGTCTGCTGCAGTTGTATTTCAGTAAAGGCTCGGTGTGCACACAAGCTGTTGTTGCATTATCCGCCCCAACTATTTGCGACGTGTGGTGACCCACCACAAGTTAGCACCAAAATTCTCTTGGTGTTTGAGAGGCTGCAAAGGGAAGATGAAAAGCAGCGCCAAGATTCGGGGCTGGCCCCTTTGGGGTGGGAGCAATGGCTGGACATAGTCACTTTGGAGTCCTGAGTTCGGCCAATGTGAATCGATCCCCGAGTGGCTATGTGGCAGCTTAGGAGCTTCTGCAAAATACTTGTTGCAGATTAGCAGCTGACACTTTTGCTTCTGGGTTTTACGCATTCTTCACAATAATTACATGAAATTACCCAGAGCTGCAGGAAGTGGGGGGCAACTGGCAGTTAATACCAAGGCCCTGCATCAGGGAGTGGGATTTCCTTGTGTGGGATTCCCAAGAGGAAAGCTCTGGCCAGCCAGCTGCAGACGCCACTGCCCCACGCTGCAGCTCCCAGACATGGAAGCAGAGGCAAGCAGAGGAGAGGTAACAGGCAGCAGCACGGGTGCAGGGCTCTGCTCCAGGCACCTCACAGGAGACATTTGCAAGAGTGGGACAAATGGCAGCACAAGTCCCACTTTTACCATCGCCAGTAAAGCTGGACACTGCCACTTAACTGAGGAACAAGAAACATCACCGAGGAATAAAAAACCCCAAAACAAAACACAAAACGCCCCATATTTAGGAAAGGAAATGTATTTTATTGGAAAAAAAAGTTACATTTCACTTACACACCATGAAAATACCGAGTTGTGTGTTATTTTTATAAGAAGAGGTTAAGACTGTCACAAGAAAACCACATTCTCTATTACAGCGTTACTCCATGAGATGAGGCTCTGGTAGCATCTGCACTGGGCTTTTTCACTAAACAGTACAGCAGGACTAAATGTGCTTTGGGCAAAAACCCTAAATATTGGCCTCTTCCAGATGCTACACCCTGCTGAAGACATGGCATTCATTTGGTCAACAATGGAATTATTTCTGAATTAGAGACAAGTCTCAAATTTTCATTACTCACTCAGATCTCGGGCAAATTCATGGCTATGCCTCCTCCTCATTTTTAAAAATTTTGATTTTTATTTCCCATTCAGCCAGCTAAAAGCATATAGAAGCAGCATATAGACTATCGCTCTCCATTTTCCAGAAAGAAAACAATCCTGAAAGAGATATATTGCACTAACAACCACTGACAGCAAACACCACGATCACTGGATGGTGCTAAATTCTCCAGCATTTCCTTCCACCATCACGTCTCCAGCACCAGGCCCTACACTCTTCCTCCCTAGCAAGGCATGCACTCACCTACAGAGT
The DNA here is from genome assembly GCF_000710305.1 of Buceros rhinoceros silvestris. Classification (NCBI taxonomy): domain Eukaryota; kingdom Metazoa; phylum Chordata; class Aves; order Bucerotiformes; family Bucerotidae; genus Buceros; species Buceros rhinoceros. The sequence continues at coordinate 44,454 of NW_010400713.1, read as the reverse complement.
GTGTTTGGCATGTGAATACACGTGCTGTACTAAATGCAGGCCACAGGAACATCTCTGCAGGTGGTATCCCCACACCATGTGTCACAAGCGTGTCACAAGAAGGGTGCTGCGCTCCAAGCCAGCTGTGACAGGCTGTAGCACGTCGTTTGGCAAGGCATCCTCTGAAAATCCCTTATGAACTGGAGACCTTTGGTGTGGTAAGATTTACAAGTCTGTAGGCAAAAATAAATACTAATGCCACTTAACCTCCCAGGTAGCTTCCCTTATTATTTATTTACTTACTTAGTGATGTGGTTTCTTCCTTCCTTAGAGGGGATGGGAAGGAGAAGAGCCAGACCTGGACAATTCTGACAGCATGTAAGTGCTGTGAAAGTGGAGTTGAAACTTTCTCCACCTGGATCTTCCTGCTCTGTTCCCTAGTTAGATAACTGCTTTGTTCTATGCTACTCGCTACTCTGCTAGGCACAGGCATCACAGAGATCATTAAGAACAGTCACACAAGGTCTCTGAGTACTATAATGTTTTTCTGATACAGGGGCTGAGAACTCCAAACTTGGATTCCTAAATCTGCAGCTCTTCTTTCAAGTACTTAGCTGACAAAGACTTCTCTTCCATGCCACAAACAGCGCAGCTTTGCAGTTAGGTTCTGCACACTCAGCTGCACATCTCACTGCCAGAAGAAGAGGCAACCCCATTCTCCCCCATTTTGTCCAGCTGCATCTTCCCAAGGTCTCCTTAGCAGCAGAACAAGCACTTACCTATTCCCAAAATGAGGTTAAGGGAACTAAAGGAGATGAAAACCTGAAGGGCTTTAGATTCCCCATTGGTTTTAGCTCCTTCACTTCTCGCTACAGGGACAGGCAAGTAGCAGGGCCAGCACAAGCAATGGGAGAGGAGGGTTAGGGCACAGTTGTCTGGTGTGGCTGAGCTGGGCAAGTTAGATCTATCACAGCAGCTGATAATTCTCCACCTTTCTTTTCCAAAGAACAAGAACCTAGCATAAATCATCTGAATAATTTGCTTTTAGAGTCTCTTGCTCTCCAAGGCCTACAGATGAAGTCTAGGGAAATTACATGGCTAAGCCAGGTTCCTAAAACAGGGAGGAGAGTGAATGCCCTGCCACCTTAGACCACAGCCAGGAAAGCAGCGTGCTGTTCGCTGCGCGCTCCAAAGTGCACACAGAGTCGTGCTAAACCCGAGCTTTGGTACAGCACTTTGAAATGAACAGCCCAAGAACTTCACACAGACCTCATTTTCCATTTGCTCAGAAAAACTCCTCCACATTTCTGCCAAGGGACGGTGCAGGCAAAACAGTCACTGCCACCACCACCACAGGTACACTGCACCCACAGACTGGCAGGGGAGGAAAAGCCAGGCACAGAGAAGCATGCAGAACAGAGCTGCTCCCTTCCGCAGCCTCTCTCTCTGACAATGCATTATTAATCTTGGTGATATTTTACTTGCTAACTCAGCAAAGCAGAAGCACTTCTCTTGCGACATATCCAGAACTTAGAAATTTTCAAAAGAAAAAATTTTGATAAATTATCTTCTATTTTTTGCAGTAGTGGTTTATTCAGAAGTGTGGTGAGGATGCTGCCACATTTCTTAAGACAGACATAATAAATGATGCTCTTTTTTTCCAGATCACCAACTGTGAGGTAGGAGGACAACATTCAGCAGAGGGCCACACTCTGCAAACTGATTTGTGTTGCAGACCCTTGCACTTACTAGAGAGTCCCCAGTATCAACCACAAAAATAAATATATATGGATGGTTGTCCTTCAGCCTCGGTCTCCCAGCCATAAAAACCAAGGACTCAAGGAAGATGAAAAAAATCATGCGCTGATTTTCAAGCATGTTAACAGCTTGTCTTTGGACTGAATGGGATGTTGTTGGTAACTTAATTCTTCTACAAGCTACTATATTTACGACTTTAAATTCAGATCGTCCTACTAAAATTCTTTACATTATTACAACTGACAAACTACAGAGGAAAAACCCCTTTTCTTTCTCCCATTTAGCCTACTCGTCTACCTGTTGCAATCATTTAGCTCAAGCTATGAAGTTGGCTTGTCCGGGTTCCCAAAATGTGAACCAGCTAGTTTTGTTCCAGTCCCTTGGCTGGTCCCTTTATATGAGGCTTTTAAGCCTTTTAAGTCTTGTAAGAGCCCCCAGTCTTATTTAATTAAATAAACAAATCCTGCACCTATTTTTAACCCACTCTAGATGTATTTGATATTTTATTCCAATGGAAAATCTGGATTTCAGGCTTATGCCACAACTCACCTGGTTTTATAGTGGATAAGGTAGCAATATTTAGGGTTTTCTTTTTAAACAATGGTATCTACCATCCTATTGCCTCTCTCTACCATCAAGCGTACAAGCCTTACTGCAGAAAGAATACAACTTGTCACGGCCAACCGGAAAAATACACAAACACTACAAAAGCCTATAATTTCATTAAAAAGTAAATTATTTGCTATTACACAGAACTTCATTGTTTTTTCTGGCATAAATGTCATTGAATCACGACACAGGCCTCGAGGACAATCATTAAGATGTGTAAACATATAACAGGTCCACCTAGTCAGTTACGAAGCACCACACAAACTTTAAGTACATAGAAAGTTTGCTCGTAAATACTTCTTTAACAACTCAGCACTAAAAAAATATTACTTAAAAAGACATCTTTTATTAAGTTACTCAGTTTGTCCAGGGCTGGTGGGGTTGTACTATCCCTGTGATATTACAGCCACCTGACTCTTTCCAAACCAGTTTACTTTCCTGGAAGAAAAGGCTTTGCGTGGCTGGGACCTAAAGCTTCAGCACAATCTATAAAAATAGAATTCTTTAAGACCTTCTGCTTGCACCCCGAAGGCCTACACAGCCAGCCCCCAAATTCTGTTTCCCACCCCCACCACACTGCCAATAAAGCTTCAACATACACACACACACACACACACAGAGTACATATATTACACTCTTCTACACACAGGTTTTTCTAAACAGCAATGCAACCACAAGGGTGACGGGTAAGGAGTACGAGTGGTAACATATGGCACAGCCTTCTCATATTGCTGGTTTTCTCTAGCTGAGTATCGTGCTGCTTTATTCACTGCTCTGCAAACTGTGGATTCATTACTGTTATTTGC
>NW_010400713.1:40702-41135 GCF_000710305.1 Buceros rhinoceros silvestris | reverse complement strand
ATTTGCCTCGAGGTCCACTGCGGCTGGAGCAGTAAAAGCACCAAACTGGTGGCTGGTGGTGCTGGGCTCTCATTGTCTTCCTGGTGAAGAAGATGGGAGCTTTCCTAGGCGGTTGAAAGCCAAACTGCATTCTTCCCTTCTGGACAATGTCAGAACTAGCTTGGGCTCTCCTGAAAAAGTGTGCTGACAATAGCAGCTCCCTTGCATTCTGCATTCAATGCTCTTTGCTGGGCAGTTAGGGCACACTCCTTCAGTTTCTAACCGAATCTCGTTGATTTACCTTAAATCTGCTTCTGCATCCATGTATAAACTTGCCATTTTTCTCATTCATTTAAAAGAGAAGATCTATTTTCAGGGCTGTGATTGAACATGCCAAAGTTCAGTTTGCGTGGTTGATTTGTGTCTTTAATGGACGTGTTTCAGAAAGTGACAG
>NW_010400713.1:6107-40586 GCF_000710305.1 Buceros rhinoceros silvestris | reverse complement strand
TCAGCAGTAGGTTCTCACCACAAGCAAATGTCTTTCACGAAGAACAGCTCTCTGAATCTCTTATCCTGAGATTCTAATAGAAGTTGAATGACTAGTCATTGCAGTCAATAAGACTGCAATGGGATGTGAGAGAAGGGCTTGTGTTTCCATATATGAAGAAATATTCCAGTTCCGGAGTGACCAAACCGTAACTCTTATGTCTCAGCTTCTAAAAGTGCTCTTTAAACACACAAGGACCTTTACTCAGAAGAGGTGGTTTCCTCTCCTTTATATCTTACAAGTATAAGCCAAAATTCTCCGGTGGGCATAAGCATAATGACATAGAACCTTCTCCAGTAGCCAGGTTCTCATTAAACTGGATGCCTCCTGCAAAACGCTGCCATAGCAGAGACACTGTGGAGTGCTGACAGAAGCACTTGTTCTGACATGTAGGAACAGTTGTTTCCTACTATATAGTCCTGTGTGCTCTAACCTACATAGTAAGACAAACATTTTGTGGAGTACAGCTAAATGCTGCACAAGAAACAGACCTCAAAATGATCTGTGTCCTTATTCCAAGCCGCCCTCTTCGGAATAAAGAGCACCACACAAAGAGGTCCTACACTTACACAAGTAAGAGGCGTACAAGAGCGGTGGTGCAGAATGCCAGCAGTTGTCTTCTCATGAAACTTCTTTAAAAAAAAAATTAACAAGGATGTTACTCACCTCCACATACCTACTATCTTACAATGAGATAACTACAGCACACAAACGCGTGCTCTTCCACTAACTACCCTTTCCCTATACTAGGAGATAACTAAGGAAACCTTTAATTACATCCACTTTATTCAGCAAGACTATCAAATTATTATTATTCTGTTTAATTATGAAATGTTTAACATATTCAAAAATAGGATCTAACAATTGGTGTGTGCACAGTATATTAAATGTAGATGCTTTTATTACAATCTTCCTTGCCACATATCTTAAAATAAAATTAATCACTACAATCACCATAAGAGTCTCAAACAACAAATTAACACCATCCAATCAAGACACAGTTAAGATACTCAAAAAGGCAGTATGAATAGCTGAAAACCTTGGTCCTCTGATTCTTTTGTGTAACACGTTGATTGATTATGGATTTCCCCCACTTACGATAAAAATCAGCAAACAAACAGCAACGTTAACAATTCATACTGCAGATTCCTTATACGTTTATACTGAATGTGAACAGCACTGATTTTAGCACAATGTCTTTACACGTCTCCCAAAGAGATACATGAGAATTTTAACCATGTAGAGACTAATCCAGGCCCAGAAGAGAATAGATCATCTGCAAACAATTTTTGGTCTCTTCTGCATGATGGCTCTGCAAATGAGTGCGCTTGCAATAATCAAAATGGCTGACCACATACACTGCAAAGTTCATTTCAGAAAAAAGGGATCCAAAACAAATTACTTTTGGTAAATGAAAAGAATGTTGGGGAAGTCAACTGGACACAAACACAGAGCGTTCACTGCTTCCACACGTACTTGCACTTCAGCAATTAGAAGCATCCTTTGCTGCTAACTTCACACGTCCACACAGGAGCACGGGTGGCAGTGAAGGCAGCAGTCCCTCACGGGTGAATGCTGGACTGGCGGGTTAGACACCTTCTGTGCTCTTAGGACGGTCACGGAAGATTATCCGTTAGTTACTGACTCCACTCTCTGGGCTACAGTGCTTGTTCTTCTGTAGTCAACTGGGACATAAACTAGTTCCAACTAGCCATTTTCTTTACCTAAGGATCTGCAAGAGCAGACAACCCCATTAAGCCTGCTCCAAGCCCTCAAATAAACAGTGGGCAGCTGCCTAATACTCAGACACTTTCCAGCTGCACTAGCAAGACAGTAGGAACTCAGAAACAGATGTTATGTGCAGAAGGAGAGGATGGAGTAAAATATGGGACAGGGCTGTGCTGAGTTTTTGAATTTTGTTTCTGCAAACATTATGAAAAAGCGCTGTGTAACTCTAAAAAAATAAAAATGCATCCAGGTATTAAGTATGTATACCTTGACATTTAAAAGTACCTCTTAGCCTGTTGTGACTCCAAAATGATAGCTACAGAATATATTTACCGATCATTTCTGATTTTTGTTCCTGGCAAGAGATTTCAAGCCCAATTCTTCACTGAAGACATAAACCCGACCTAATTAAGATCAGGTCAGTGGGAGTTTAAAACAGGCATCACACAAGCAACTCCCCGGGACTTAAGCAGAAGCAGCTGGCAGGCCACTGCTACAGAATCCAGCTACTTTTTTTTTTTTAACACTATCCCTTTTTTTTTTTTAAACATAGATGTTACAGATGATAAGGAAGGTGTGAACTACTGAACTGATTCATTCTTTGAAGCAGTGGGAAAAGATCACATCTGCCAGATATGATCTATGCTCCAAAACACAGCACCTTCTTTTTTATGGCAAGATCATGGTTCATTATGGTTTACAGGTAAAACCCTGTCTGCAAGGTAGCTTTAAGTTTCCTAAATTCCAAGCTTCTTCATTCCAGAGAAAACCAGACCTTGACTTTCTCTCAATTCCCTTGTGAAAATCTTTTTTTTTTCCAGTGGCTAAAAAAATTGTACTGTCTCACACTTACTAAAATGGCTTTTCTGTAGTACATGCTTACAACAAGCAGGGTTTCTCTGACAGCAAATTTTGACAGTATGTACTTACTGCTGCTTAACAATAACAACAAAAAGGCCAATTCTAAGCTTCCCTCTCCTGTTGATTCCTTGACGTGCAGAACTGAAGAACCTCAGTTTTGCACTGTCCTAGTGCAGGGACGGCCACCACACGGCTCTCCACTCAGCCCCATGCAGCTCCCAAGCTAGGCTGTGTTAGGTGATTGGCCATGAAGCTGATGCTGGTGCAGGGGGTGCTGGGCAATCCACAGCCCTGGCTGCAGGAAAGAGTATACCTGGAGCCAGTTCCAGACTCTGCTAAGGTCTGGGACCTCTTCTGACCTTTTCTACAGTCGTGGGACCGTAGAAATCCAATGCCATTTACTGCATGTGAATGCCTCCTGGGATACAGCTAATTCTTGGTAATCTGAGGGACACAGCAGAAGTCTCAATACTTGGCCGTCTGAAAATTTTTGCATGAGACCCGCAGGAGCTGCAAAACTGGATACAGCTGGATGAGGGTGCCAGGCATAATGTCACAATGTTGACCACACAATGCACAGGCAGGGAAATTCAGTTTGTTGCTGCCTTCTTCCCAACAGTATGGTAGAGATTATATGCTTCCAGGTTAAATAGTCTAATTTTAAAAGATAAATAAACTCATAGTTACGTTTGTGATATGGCATACAACACTGCTTTAATCAGTGCTAGAAATGGTTTAAAATCCTTCTGTGTTCAACTGCTGAAATGCATCACCAGCTGCAGTATTTACATATCTCTGTTGAAAGCAACTATTTCAAAACCAGCAATTATATCCCTGGCACAACTGCCCAAGCAAAAAGCAGTTATCTAAAAAGGGGGCAAATTATTAGCACTGAGCTATTTCCTATCCTATCTGAAGTCAGGGAGATTCCTATCCTATCTCTCACAGGAAGAAAAAAAGTATTTGCATCAATTAAAAAAATTCAGTGCTGCAAAGAAAGGCGGAACCACGCAAAGACAGAACCACAGAATGGTTCAGATCGTCTCATCCAACCCCACTGTGCAAGCAAGGTCAAGAACAGCAGGTTGCTCAGGGCCATGTTCAGGTGAGTTTTGATTATCTCCAAGGATGAAGACTCCACAACCTCTCTGGGCAACCTGTGCCAAGCTTTGGTCGCGCTCATAGTGAATTACACTTTTTTCATGTTTAAATGGAATTTCCTGTGTTTCACTTTGTGCCCATTGTCCCTTCGTCGGGCACCACTGAGAAGAGCCTGGATCCTCCTCCTTCACTGCTTCCCATCAGATATTTATACGCAGTTAAGATAATTCACATCTTTTTACATGTTGGATATCAGCCATGAGCTCATCCCTGTTACTGACTGCTAATTTCAGCAACTGTTCACATCACAAAATTATTATTGCTAGAAAGTTACTTCATGGCAGTGATTACTAAAAACTGTGGCAGTAGAGTCACATTTTGTAGGTCATTTCTGTTGGGTTTTTTTCCCTTGAAATTCTCAAGTCGTATGAATTTCTTTTGTCATTTTTAACACCAAATGCACGAGAGGAGATAAAATTATTATTAGTTATTGAGAGTGAAAGCCTGAAGTTTGCCTCCTATATTTACCGCAAAATGTGTTCATCTCTCAAATTTCATTTGCTTCAGAGATACTGAAAATGAGGGATTTCAGAAATGTATTAATTATTACATTTTACTCTATGAAAAAAATCTATTCAGCTAATAATTCACTTTAAGGATTATTATTCTATTAGGTGAAACCAATTAACTTTTACAACAGCAGAAAACCCACAAAAATGGTGGGATAAGCGAAGACTTCAGTGGCCAAAGCGATCTCCAAAACAGCTCTTCTGGGGACTCCCAAGCTATGCAAATGACACTATCTGTTAAGCAGGTGTGATGAGGAAGATGCAGGAAAGGTATCCGGGAGATACCAGCGTCAGTTTCCTGAGCATACTCAGGTAACCAATAAAAACTCAGCCCTTTCCTTTATTGCAAATTTGCTTCATGTCTCTGCAAGTAGAAATGTAGTTTTAACCTCCCTATGACATCTGAGACAAACAAAGCTCAGCAACTGAATTTGGATTTAACAGCACACTAGATCTCATCTTAGGAGAAGCACGAACCTCAGTCCCATACAGAAATCATACAGAAGGAGGAAAGGTTAGTACCTGTCAGCCCTCCTGGTATAATACTTGGCTGTGATGTATTAAACATTGAAATTATTAAGAATCCCATTTTGAAGCAGAATTTTGCAACAAAGATGCATTAATAATAATAATGTGTTTCTGTCATCTCTCATCAGCATAGACTGCAGAGACGGACATTATGAACAAATTGCTTTTTATGTTTCACTGAATTTGATAAACGTATGTAAACCTTACTAAACTAAAAATATTACTTTTACCATTTTGCTTCATTGATAAGCCTGCCAATTGTTAAATGGAAATGCACTACGTAGTTTGTAAATACATCCACCCGTGAAGAACAAGCTAGGGTAGCCAGTTTCAGGGTAAAAGATACTTTTTTCCTTTAAAGAATGTTTGTCCTTACTTAAAAACTAAAAGAAGAATCAGACAATCAAACTTAGCCTCAGAGGCAGAACTACAAACTTCTAATCAGTGCTACTGAATAAAGATATTATCTTATTAATGAAGATGTTTCTGGAGCAGCTTTTGGAAGAAAATCACATGGGCACCCACGGGTGTTAGAAATAAGCCAGTACTTTCAAAAACTGAAACCGTGCAGCTGTTCATAGACAAGAAACAGAAGCAGCCATCAGTAACATGAATGACACCTCAAGGTCACTTCTGAGTACCTAAATGCCAAACATCTTCGAAGTACTCCTACACACAACCAGAGAACTTTGTGTGTAGTTTAAACCCTGCTTAGTTTCATAGCAGCTGAGATACTGATACCAGAGCAGGTAATCAGGTATCTCCAAGAAAAGGGAGCTCGGAGCAAGCTTCATTGGCACTAGATGCCATCTTGAAATTTGTTTTCCTGTCAGTCAAGCATTCCATTAGCAAATTCACATCTAAAGTCTTTGGCAAGGCAGAAACACTGTACTCTCTTGCCCTGGGTCATTACAGACTAAGTGAATTTGACAGCCATTTCGATACCTGGTAATATGTGTCAATGCACACTAATGGGTTTGTTTTTAAACTGAGCAAAGCCAGCACATATGTTTGAGAGTGGATATCTGTCTATGCTGGGCACTATTCCATGAAAGTCAGGTTTCTGTCACAGATCTAAGGCAAATATTACAATTCACAGGAAAGAAATGAGGACATCAATATACATTGTGCGTTATTGGAGACGTACAGCCTTTATAACACGGTGGCTTTCACTATGATCTCTGGGTTTTCTATGTCCTTTTTGCTTTGGACCATTCTCAGTTCCAGCTGGGCTGAGTTTGGTTTGTTTCCTTCTCCAGCTTGCACTAAAAAGATGACATCAGAATGTCATTAAAGCCAGCAGCATAAAAAGAAACAAGTTACATTGTTCTGTTAGCCCACCATTTTTTCTACTCTCCTCCCCTCCCTAATCTCCCTGCTAGAGGCTTCTAAGGTGGAAAATCCGGGTCAGCACTCTGATTTCTTATCACTCCTGTTCTGCACCTCTCTCCAGGAAATAAATACAACTCCTCCGAGAACTACAAAGTGACACAGACATGCTCTGAGAACCCACAAATCTCATCTGGATCTCCCTAGGAACTGAAAGACCTAAGAACTCCAAGGGGAGAGAAGCTGAAAAAATCATTCCTCACATGGCCAATACAGCAGACAGTCTGATATTAGTCCATAAACTCCTCTCAATACTAAACACACACAATCAAAGGGAAAGTGAGGCAACTACACTTAAAACAGAAACTCTCTTCCACATCAAACTCAGCATTTCCTCAAGTTCTTTCACCACAGTTTAGCAGAGGAGTGCAAGCAGTCAGCATGACTGTAGGTAGTCCCACTACAAGCTGAACAGTGACATCTTCAGTCGGGCGTTGTCAAAAACAGGCTTGGAGGACAGTAAGGACCATGCCCTGACAAGAATACCAAGCTCTCATTCTGTCAATTCTCTGGCTGCTTCTGCAGTGATGACTGCTTTTAGTCAGGAAACTCAGTAAACTCTTTGAATGTTTCTTCTGGTGCAAATCCAGACAGAACAAGGAGACAAGGTTTGAATGAATTACCTTTTGCACTCTCAATGGTCCTTTGCAGAACGTGTTGCATGGCTGACACAGTCTTTTCACATGCCACCTGTGTTAACATAATATATTCATGTTTTAGTAAAATTTCAGCTGCCTAGTTTAATATTATTATTTCAAAAACATGGCTATTAAGAGGCAAACATGATGGACAAGACACAAACAGGATGATGACTATGTAATGTAGAGTTTAGGAAAAAAAAAATCTAGAATCTCTTAATTCTCTCAAAGCAGGCATAGAAACCATACACCCATGTCGAGGACTATGTGCTTAAGGGAAAGACACAGCAAAATGGATCTGATAAATGATTTCCAATGCTTATTATGAAGTAAGGGTAAAAATTATAATAACAAACGTACATGCAGTCTCTCTCTCTAGATAGAACATCATCTTATCTGGTAAAATTAAAACATCCATTAAATTGAAATGCGACCATTCAAAGTTGTACAAGCTAAAACGTTTTGGCAAAAGGGAAACACTGCTTTTTTTCCTGTAAGGTGAGGGGGAAAGGCTAAAACAGAAGAGAATCTTTAAATAATATCATACGCTTAAAGTAATTTAAAATAAGAGAAACATAGTCTGAACTTGCAGAGAGACAAGTAACTTCTGCCACACCTTCAAATTGTTCGGATGCTTATGTGTCCATGCCAAAAGCATAGCAGCAAACAAGTCTCCTGTTCCAACAAAGACAGCATCCACTTTAGGAGACTCCACTCGAATTCTCTGTGTCATGTTGGTACCATCTGCTTTAGCTACAACACAGATAGACAGTTAAGTAACAGAGCCCACACTTCCTACAATAGCACTTACTGTAATTCAAAAGTCATCACCAGATTTGAATTCCTTTGTTGTTTGGAATGTAAGGATGCCAAGGGGTACTGTAAACTTCGTACCGCCCCTTTTAAAAACTTTGCTAAGTTCTGATAGCATTTACAACTACGTACTTCACTTAAGAGGGAGCATTTTCATTTTCGTGAAGGATTGAGAGCCACCTATTTTCATTTAGACAGCAGCAGCTTGCTCAGGAAACTGCATATTTATGGAGACTGCTGAATCCTAGATGGGGCATCCCAAATCATAATCTAGAGTATCTCTGGGTTGCATGGAGGCACGAGAGCAGCTGTAGACATCAGCAGAAAAATATCTGATCTATGTGCCATATTGTAATTACCACTGGAATGACCAGACTTATTTCGGAGCTGGCCTACTACTACTACCTGGATCTACTACTAATACTACATGGCTACTACTTAATGGCCCCGATCAACCTCACCTAGGACGTAGCCCACCCACGCACGCTCTGCCCACTCGCCCAGGAGCTGCACGGAAGCTCAGGCCCAGATGCAATCATCCTTGCCTGAGCTATGTTGTAGGTGTACCTGCATACAGCCCTGCTGCCTTGACTTAGTGATTTGACTTTCCAGAGACCTGGCTTGTCTCACCTTTCTCCGATGATCACCGGACTGTCAATGGGACCTGTCCTCCACCACCACCCCTGTTCTGCTCAGCTTCTTCAGATACTGTGGGCCTGTGCTCCCAGAAGAGGGCAGTGCTCTGCTGTACTATGATCATGCTCAGCAACTTGCTTGTCTTTCCTCATGGAGCAGCCTCATTCTTACCACTCTCTGATATTACTGTAGGAGTTCACTCTAGGGATCTAAGTTCCTTCCATGCACTACAGATGTGTCTGATGAAATTTCTTCTTTAAAAAGTAACTGAAAGCATACAACAGGTTAAAAGCAAGAACAGTTTAACAAAGGATTTTATTACTTACTTTTTCTGTGGCTTCCCAGAGCAATTAGGTAGTCGTTTCCTAGAGGCCCCTGTAGATCTGAACTGGTGATAACCACAGTCTCTGGTCCCATGGCATGGAGCATATCCATTACCTTTCCATATGCAAAAAGGGAGGAAGCAGTGACTGCAATGTATGTCGATTAAACCTTGCATCATTCATAGTACTGAGGATTTTTCACAGGCACCTTACTTTCGCATATTTGTAAAGAGAAAAAAGTTTCTATTCAAAGAATTCACTTGAATTAGGGGAATTTGAAATAGAGAAATCAAAACATCTGTATTTAAATGTACACACTTGTTAAAACATACAAGCATCTGTTTGCATTATCTTTGGACGCTCCTCTGAAAAGAATACTCTGTTTCATCTGTGATCAGAATGTTTGTCTGCATCATGTTTTCAGAACGTATTATCAAAAGAGAACAAATACAGAGTCACATGAACCTGAGCTTGGCATCTTGAAACACTTACTAGAAAGCCAGTAACTCCAGGTCACGAAGTCTTATTTAGCTACAACTTTGAGAGTCAGCAAAAATGAAGAGTTAAAGAGCTAAATCGGAGGCATAAATGTGTTTGTCTCAATCTTCTTTTCTCATTCTGTTTCAAACACCAAATTACACCTGTAAATTATGTTCTCTTGGAGGTGAATTTCCACTCTGTGTGCTCCTCACTTAAAGTCATCAATACTTCTGACGTCACAATTGGTTACTACAGAAGTGATTTTCATTTCACAGAAGAATTACTTCAATAATGAATTTAGCATGAAACGCAGATAAAATATTAATTCTCTGAGAAGAGTATAACTAAAATTCCTCTCAGGCTAGCTATGACTCATGAGCAGCTGAATTATAAAGGTTTATTTCTGCTCTTTTTTAATTCTCTATTGCTTTTCTTTCTTTCTAAGACTCCAAGTTTCTTCAACTGTCAGACCTCTTTGCAGAGGCATCAGCTGGGTTTTAAAGAAGCAGTAAACCCATCAGCATACGCTAACATAATCAGCCTGTGAAGTAACATGAAACTCAATTTCTTTTTCGAGTCACAATTCACCAAGAACCTAATAACCATTATTTCCAATTCTAGGATTTAGCCCCTTCTACATTAATATTTCATCATATTTAATTTTATAAGACTATACTGTCATCACCAGTCTCGCTAAGGAAATGAATGAAAGCACATCACCATGAAAAATTATGCCAGAATTCCTACCACCTTCACAGGGGACAAATCCCAGCATGGATTATTACTCAGAAGGGACAGAACTAAATATGACGTGCATCTGAGGAGACAGACAGATTAAAATATAATATCTTGCAAGCAACTATTTTAAAAATGTTCCCATTCCTAATTCCCTATCTTCAGAAGAGATTTTTTTTAAACAAATCACAAGTAAGAACTACCATATGAATCAGACAAACTGTCTGAAAACTAACTTCTAAAATTATTTAGCACATGCAGCTCATGTTTGCAGCCGAAATATGCAAACCTAAAACTAATGCCTGCTCAGCCAACAGTGTTGTCCTCAAGACTGTGGTTCTACCGGTGAGGATGGGAACAGAGAACTGAGCTGTAGTTAGCAGCTAGCAGCATGAAGCACCCTTGCCCAGAAGAGTGGGGTAATGTAAAACTGCGGATGGAGGTGGATAGGGAGAATTAAAAGAGCTTAGATCTTTGGAGATGCTTCCTGCTGTGAAGAGATGGTATCAACCCATGCTGCGTGATGTTGCTGGAGGAAAAAAACAACAAACATTTGGGCTGAAAGACCTCCACTACTCTCCAGGGTGCCACTGCAGCTGCTGTTTGTTTAAATATTTTGTGTTCCTTTGAAGTTCAAAACCAAACTGGAAGAAATAACATCAGTCCTGCTCTTGACTACTCAACAGAACAAAGAGTTCAGCCCTTCTCAAGACACCAGTAAAACCATATTATTCTTTTGTCCTTCATCACCAAGCCCTACAGCTTTTTATTTTCTTCAGTTCGAGTAAAAGGGTAAATCCTTATGTGTCAGTACAGTATATTTGCAGACCATCTATCATCTCTGTAAGGAGATGACAGCAGCTATCAATGCTGTGGATTTGTCTGTCTTTCACCGGGAAGTACCCAAATGCCTTCACTCCCAGTCTCGTTTCTCATCTATGCAATCTATCCTTTTGCAGCCCAGGTCTCATCCCCTTTGAGGCAGTTTAAGGAGAGAAACAGAGCACGAGCACACCCCAGCAGGAAGAGATTCACAGTGTGTTCAGTCATTCCTGGTAAGAGATTGCTAGTAATCTCTCTTCCTTGCAAAGAGTCTGTCCAGGAGAACGCGTGACACTCAGCACTGCTGTTGCACGACTCACACGTGGACAGCAGAGGGAGCGACTCATGCGGGTTTCTAACGCCCAGGGTCACGCGGGGTTTTCACCCCGACCAGCGCATTTCCACAGCGCGCTGACAGCGGACGGTTACGTGCCACGGGTGCTGCTGCTATCCTTCCTACGCTGCAGGAGAACAAGCTCACAGAGATCTACTCAGTCCCACCGCAATGCCTTTACCTCTCGTATTTTTGGGAAGTTTCTGAAGAAGTCTGACACTAGAACAGAAAGTGTTTCATACCTGGAGTGCACAAGCTTTAGTGATAAATGAAGGACAGAGGACGAAGTGACTTCAAGGTTGAAGAAAAATAGCAAATCACTGTACTGCAGGTGGGCATACAGAAAGATCTTACACATTCTAGCCCTTGCTTACTTACCTCTAAAGCTTCTTTTTCTGTGTGAATCTTCCTGCCTGTGAGTAACCTGAGAACGAAACAGAAAGCTTGAAAGAGCACAAGTTCTCCAGGCAATGGCTGCTTTGTGTACTCCTCTGAAAGGAAGAAAGCTTGGACTGCACCATACAGGCCTCAACGGTTTGTAGCCTCATGGTCTGCTCTACCAGCCCACTGTCTTTAAAAGTTACGTGCACACATAGACAGTGCTTCTGCAGCAGACTCATGCCAGTTCTAACTTGTCTCCCGTAGAGATCCCTGTATCACACGAGACCCTCACAAGTGTCTTCTTTCCATCTCCCATGTAGTTGCTCCCTCCCCTTAGAGGGACAGACTGTGATGAATCACAACAGATTATCTCCTAACCAAAGAGTCACAGCTATGTGGACAAGACAGGCAGAAGGCATTTAAATTCTTAACTCCTGTGAGATGTGGTAATTCTGAATCTAATCTTGGGGGTTTAAGTCAAATTATTTCAGTTTTGATATTCTGACATATAAAAAATTTCCTGGGAATGGGTAAGGAAGGGAAGAGAGGTGTTTTTTCAACCTGCCCCAGATACAGGCCTCTGGAGATAACAAGAAGTAATCACAAAAATGAGAGACCAGAGAAAACAAGAGAAAGCCTTTTCGTCACAAAAATCCCAGATTTTTTATTGGTACCAATACGGAACAGTTGGAGGTTTGCTGAAAAGTGCTGCTTGAAAGTAAACAGCTAAATCCCCAAACCCAATGCATACACACATATGGCACCGTATTGAGACAAAGAATGGGTATCAGTCTTCTCTGCTTTCATCCCCAAGTTAATTTGGCTACAAACAAAAGTAAGTACTTACTCAGCTTCAAACTGGTTAGGAGTTATTATATCAGCAACAGGTACAACCTTGTCCCTGTAGACTGGAAGGAGATCCTTGGGCACATACTAGGGGAGAAGAAACAGTATCAAACGTCAGCAGCATCTAAGATGTGGGGCTGCCAGCTGTCCCTCCCTCATCTACCACTCATGCTGTCACTGAGTAACTGACACCTCCCAATGTACCGCTGTGCAGCAGGAACTACAGCGGCAGCCAGTGCATCCTCCAGCTGGTGACAGTACAACCTTCTTTCACTGGAGGCAATGGGAGGCACTGCTAAGCAGGCAGGCCTGAACTGACAGCATTAAAAAGAAACGGTGCCTGGATGAAGAACTTTCAGGTTTCCTCTCACCAAGGTGACCCAGAAGCATGAGGAAATACAGTGTCCCAACATGGGGACATATCCTTACCTCCAAAAGAAACTACTTTATTGTTGTACCAACAGTAGAGAGGCCCTTTGCTGTGGCAACATGAGCTTACACTGATTGCGTTGGGTTGTGGAGCTTAGGACAGGTAACATCCATGCTATGTTTTATTTTGCCTCCTCGTTTCAGTGCAGTATTTCAGTATGTGTGAACAGGAATCAGATCTGCAATTTGTTTGGTAGAACTTAACCTATAAAGCAGTTCTGATAAGGACATTAAAAATATGCCTAACAAAATGCTAGCACACTTTGCTGCCTGCAGAATCAGCTCTTCAAGTAATGAGGGCCAATGCTTCCCTTTCTCCCTGCCTGTTCTACCTCTGTCCCATCTTCATTAGCTAAATACAGTCCATCAGCAAAGAGAGACTGGTTGTCCAAGCAGGTGACATACACCTAGACTTAACAGGAACCCACCAGCCCGTATGCTCTTCAGGCTCAAAGCTGACAAGCATAAGGTGTTTGGCATACACCAGAGTCCGGTTTAGATGTGTACCACGGTCACCTCACCTTCCTGAGTCCTGCTCTAAGTTAATTTAACAAAATTTGTATTAAAAAGTTCCTTGTTTACTAGTAGCTGATATTCTCTGGCAAAACCCTATTTGCTAAATCAGAATTAATACCCCCTTTTGCCGATGTTTTATTTCTCTGTTAGTCTCATAAGCTACACAGGTGGGGCAGAGTGCATGTATACATTGTGCACCCATGTGGTCCTGTCTCCCATTCCCATCATATCAGCATCAGGTACCACTGGGTGCCTCCAGAACACCCATCAGACTCATACTGAGCTCACTCACACAGTCATGGTGAACCGATGATGTCGTAGGACTCTTGCCTTTAGACAGAGATGCAAGACTAGATCATGTGTAAACCAAGGTATTTTAAATAATGATTTCATTATTTTTTATGGCAGGAATGAGTTGACGGCTTGCATGTTAATTATTCTCCTCTTCTCCATCTACCATATCTTCCACCCACAAGACATAGGTAGGCCTATGGTTATGATTTTTTTCCAAGAGATAAAGCTTTGCTTTTTTACTCTACAGCTGCTAGATCTCTGCTTTGTTAGAAAAAGTCAAGGACAACAAACATTGCAATCAAAGTAAAATGAGAGAATAGAAGACAAAAGGAATGGCAAATTTATTAATAAGTGCTACTTCATGTGATTTTTTATGAGCAGATAATCTGTCAAAAGGTACAAGGACAAAATGGAATTCACAGTACATGCCTAGGTAAGGCAGAAGAAAACACAAAATATCATTATTGCTGATGTCCTCTCACACTGCATTTTTACTGAAATTATCTGCTAGCTTTGATCAAAAAGGAATGTTTCTCTGTTGATATGCAGTCTGGGATCGGCACAGAGAACCCTTCTGTCACTATCACAGCCCAATGCCTAACAGCTGTTGGATCTCAGATGAAGTAAGTCATCTTCATTTAGGTTCAAGTGGTATGTCAATTCACACAATTACGGAAAATGCCAGCCCGTCTACCAACCAAAACAGAGTTCTTGATACAAGATAAGGGAACTCCATATAGATAAGCAGGGGGAGCAGCAGTTATTTTCCTTCAGACCGGGTCTGTAATCCGCCTGTTGTCTTGGCAGAGAGTTGGAAATAATCCCAAGGAGATGCAACCATCATTCTTCCCAGATACTAAACTCATTCAAATACAGGAAATTGAAGTACAAACTCACTTGATGCTGGAATCCAAAGCCTCACCTAGGTAAAGTAGTTATATTTTGGTGTTTAAAAATCCGTAAATCTTTATACATCTTTCTTTAGCAAATATTCACTATCCAGAGAATCCAAACAGGGAAGTACTAACCATAGAGCCTTCTCCATTCCATTTGTCACCCATCACTGGATCGCATACTGTAACAGAACAAATATAGCTTTATATACAGTGTATGGTTACAGAGACTAGTGGGAGGGAAGGGTTTTGGGTAACAATAGTAGTGTCACAGACGACTGTTTTAAATCACTTCTCATGGAATCCTGATTTAAAATCTTGCTGACTACACCAATTTCTCATGGAGGAAAAGATCTAGATCACTTGAAAAAAAAAAAAACCACCTTCAAAGGTATAAGTAAAAGTGATTTTAATACGAAATTGTAAAAGTGCAACATCACAAGTTTGATGGCAAGGTTCACTCTTCCTACATGGAAGAAACACACAAAGGAAAGTTGAGTTAGAATTGAATAAAAATTATTTACACAGAGACTGGAGGGAGACACAAAAAAAAGGTAAGGGAGACTCTCCCACTGAGTCACGAGATTCAGAACGGACACCTTTGCTTTCTAAACTCCTGAAGGTACTTAGGTGCAGCTAGATCCAACCTGAGTCCCAGACTTGGTCAATGGTTTCTTTCTATTGATTAATTTCAAAGGGTAAGGAAAACCTCCTGTTGAATTACTACCTCAATTTGTAGGGGGGAGAGTGACTATGGATCCTACACAACTCTGAGACAGCAGCAATTTAAGACTAACAATACTATGGCAGATCACAAGATTAGGTTATCTAACTTTTAACAATACTTAATCATCAGTCAATTATCAGAGTGATTTAATAAAATTTGCTATAATCAACCCTGTAAAATTTCCTAAATCAAATTGCACACACAGAAACACACACAGAGAGATCTAGAGGTTAAACTAGGATCAAGATTTTTCTCTCCTTGCAAGTTGTAGTAAATTATTGGTACCAAATGACCTTTGAAACCTCACATAATCTAATGGCAGTGAATTACTCACTATTCTCCTTCATCAGCATTTGCCAGCAGATGATCTTTGACCCTTTTTTCTTCATTAGCATCAATCAGTGGACTATCTTTGAAATCCTTACTAAATCTACTTTTGGGAATCCCCAGGACACCCAAAGACTCCAGGACACCATGAGAGGTGTCACAACTCAGGGGGAGATACTGGGTCACAGCTTACTGTCACAGCCCAGACAGCTCAAAGGGCCTCACTTAGGATTGCTACTTACAGGAGATGATATTTGCATTCTGGCCACAATTCTCGTTAGGCGATCCTGGCACCTTCCAGGGCAGGCCATGATGCAGGCAGCAGGAGTTTCAGGTACAATTAGGGACTGCCTAATTTTCCCCACTCTTTGTACCATAACCAGGACAAGAAAGTACCAGATGTTCCAACTCACTGCATTTGTAGCCAAGACAAGAACACAGCATTGGCTGCTCCTGATGTCACAATGTGGCCCATGGGGTCTGTTCCACGACAAGTGGCTGTGTAACAACACTGAGCACCTGTCACCTCATACACCCTCACAGCTTTTGCAGCACCACTTCCTTCATGTTCTGTACAGCCAGATGTTTCTTTCTGCTCATACTCCAACAGAGTTTTGAGCTTTCATTTACTAGTACAAGAGTCTGGAGAACCTGTCAATGCAACAGCTAAAAAGGCTGAAAAGCAACAAAACCTGATCTCACGAAGATACATCTGCTACTTCTTTCCAAATACGATCTGTGCTTTGTTAATTTTAAGTCAGATATCACACTCCAGTGTTACACCTTGCAAATCCTGTGAACCATTCTAGACATTTCCTGACCACACAGTTTACTGAACCTGAAGATTACAGGCTCAAACTGTCATTCACAGCTTCTATCCACTAAAACTCCCCACTGACTTTGACCTATCACTCTAAACATTTTGCTCAATTCAAGCCTATGCTGCTTATGTTCAACAGTCCTGAAACACTCAAGAGTCAGGAAGGAAAGAGGAGAATCTCTTCTCACAGGTTTCAGCCTGACATGATACATTAATGACAGCTGTTGGTAGTCTGTTGCTCTTTGAGTGCTCCCATGTAACCTTAGCAAAAGGCACCAGAGTTAAAAAAGCCTTTGAATTTAAACTAAATTATGGAACTCATAAGGCTCAGTAAGACATTTCTTCTCGGATGTAACATAAAACCACGGCAGAGCGACATGAGTGTCTATCCTTCTTTTGACTGACTTGGAAATCCAGGAGAGGCTTCAGCTATCAGCACGTACAGTCTATGCTTCTAACTACGAACAGCAGCAGCTGGCTGGGATTTTACAAGCCTTTCTTTGACATGATCAGTCTTCAAGACACATTATCCTTTGAATGGCATAATGCAAGCAACACGCTAACAGGCGTAAAATCAGAAATATAAAAAACTAGCTTCCTCAACACTTAAGCAATGCTGAAACAAAATTTCATCGGAGCCTTAGCTGGTCCCAGCCAGATCAGAACACAAGATGGTTGTGAAATGCTGGGTAACATCAGAAGAGAGTTTTCATCCTAAAACGTGGTAAGTATGGGCATATACAATGATGAAGAAGAAAGGATTATAATACACATCCTTACCATACACGAGGTTAGAATTCTGTTGCTTCAACTCCTGGACAATATCCACCACCATTGCAAGAAACGATGTGTCTCTTGTATACCCTTTGGGAAAAAAAAAAAACCACTTTTAAAATGTATTTTAATGAACACGTTTTTGGGGGGCAGGGGGTAGGGTTTTTTTGGGGGATTGTGATTTTTTTTTACATTTTAGATAGCAATGCTACATGCTTCTCATTCCTTGGAACAATGCATTTTTAGAACAAAGACATTTTAATATTTCATTCAGGAATAGTAGGTGGAAGACAAATTCAGACAGTGCTTGCAGAACTATAAATATAACCTTAAAAATCCATTTACTAAGTATTATGTATGAAGGCCTCATACCACTTCAAAATAGCGGAACATATATACAAAAAGGTCAGGCTGAAAGGAAAAAACTGGAAAATAAGTGGGAAATTAGTTTTATTATATCTCAAGGCCCTAATCACAATACTCCTATTTCATCCTCAGTTTCTTTATTTTATAGATTTTTCTTTATTTATGTATTTATTTCATTTATTAACTTTATTTACAACTTTTATGAATTAGTAATTTGATTGTCATTTATTTTAGTTTATTCAATAGTAATATTTTAGCAAGGTAGTTTCTTCAAACCTTCAGCTTGGACCTGTTCACTCTACTAAAGTATTTAAAAATATATTTTGGAGATTTTTTTATTTTACTCGCAAAATCAATCAATTCAAAGATGTCGCAGAGAAATGGAAAAAACTTGCAACATTTTTGTCCAAAGTGCTTTGTTTTATGTCTATGAAATGCTTATAATCAGTCAAAAAAGCCAAGAAAAGATTTTTGTTTAAAATGACCAGTGATGGTAGACTGGCTGAAGAAAAATACAGAGAATGATTAACATTATTAACAGAAGTGTTTCAAAAGAATTACACTGAATTGGAGTTTTTGTTTTACATTGAGTGTTTCATTGTAAATAGAACAAATACATGAAAGAGAAAGGGTTAAATTCGTGTCTTCATAATAAATTTTATAATACTCTGACATTCCTCATCCTTTTTTTTTTTTTTCAGTAGAGGCACTCCTGAAATGTTAATTAGGCTTGTACATGACTGGCCTGTACGAGTCTGTAAACTATACAAGGGGATCAGCTTACCCACACAACTACAGGAGGAATCAAAGGACAGGAAATGCAATTGCTTGCTTTGGAATAAGCAGGAATATGGTTTATACTTCTTTACTTTTGTTTACATCTCATGGGAACTCCAAGGGATAAGCTTTTCTTACCTGTGAGTACATAGTCATAATGGTTGACCTTGTTCAGCTTAAGTCCTTCATACAGTTCATGAAGTTCATCTGAATTTAACACCTGACCCTTCCAGTGGGCATAACCTACAAAGTAAATGCCAGAAAATTTTTCAACAGTTAGATTTTCTATTTAAGATTACACAGATTACACACTTGGAGGAACTCTATCAGATATTGGCACCAGAAAGCATTTCCACCTCCTCTTCTGCAAAACGCTGTTGCCAAATAAAAGCTGCTGCCAGAACAGTTAATGTGCTTAAATCCTTAGCACTTCTGTTTCCCAAAGGAACTGGAGTGACTACACTGGGGTTTGAGACTGTCCATTTATAAGCAAATCAGAGCATGCACAAACTCCTGCAAGATTTCCCATGGAGCCAGCATAACTATCTCTTTCCCGTGTGGAGGGGGACAACCGTGTTTTAGACTTCACTGGAGGAAGGTGTCAGGATAATATATTTTTGTCATTTTGTTATTTTTTTTGTCATTATTGTTATTTTTTATTAAAAAAAAAAAAGAAAAGACAGGTAGATGACAAGCTTAAGCAGGTTTGTAGATCTGTCTGGACACAGGCATGCAGCACTGCTGCACCCATCAGATACAGCCCTCACTGGGACCTGCATGGAACAAAGAGAGTGACCAGAGCAGAACATTGTCACAGATGCTCTTTAAACATACAATGTCGTCTGATAGATTTTCCTCCAAAAATAGCAGTTTTAATACTGAGGATCCCGGAGGAGGCGAATGAGTATCAGAAAGGCACTACAAACAAATAATATCCATACTCTCATGCTTGAATGACCTCTAGGAATTACAAGCCAATATTCTTGGCTGAGAATTGGATGGAAAGGGAAGTTACTTGGAGGAAGCTGAACTGACTTCAGTAAAGAATGGACCAAGCTCCATGTTAGCCAATTTCAAGGAAAAAAAATTAATCTTCTGTGACAGACTCTAAACATTCCTTGAAAAATGTAAATGCACCTTGCATCTTGTCAATCAACCTGCCCATCTAGCAGGCAACCATCACTTCCTTGTATACAAGAATGTATACAGGAATCCTTCCTCCAGGATATTAGATGATGCACCCACAATTTAACTCTTCCAACTTCCATAAACTCAGAGTTTCTTAAAAAGCGTATCTTTTTATGAACTGGAATTAGGAACAGTGAAATGTTAAATGACATACATTCTTCCACACCACCCCCGTGTGAAGAAATGCTATTTTGTTTGTTTTAACTTCTGCTCTTAGAGATGGAAAATTCTGCGATAAAAACTGCTGGCTTTATCACTCTAAACTGTGTTATAAGAGTAACTGCCAAAAGGTGCCTAGAGTTTAGGATAAGCACATTTTTCAGTTTTCTTTTTTATGAATGCAAATGCTCTCACAGTAGGGCGAGCAGATGGATCATTTTGCTCTCCTCAGCTCACAAAGACCTAGCCTCTAAAACACAACTTGCTGCCAGCTGGCTGATGAACTGACTCAGCCACTACAATTCTTCCCCCAGAAAACACTTTCTAAAAAGTCTCTGTGAAGAAACAGTGAGGGATTCCCACATGTCAGGGCTGTAGTTCCATTGCAGAACATAGTAATATTCAAAATGGCAACACTTAACATTTGGGCACACGTCTAGCCCCAAGCATATGAGGAACTCTTGACTACAATTAACTCAAGTATTTGGCTTATTTACACATATGCAGATGTTCTGTCATAACTGAAACTTCAGAGATAAATAATCTGCCCCCTCCTCTTCCCCGAATCTCTAATTCTATTAGCACTGCAAAGCCAGTTTGTACAGGAACACAGAGTCCTTCTTATTCCATTGAGCCCATCAAAAAAACTGAGGGCAGTTCTCACCCAGACTCAAGATCAGCTGGCAAAGGAGCAGTCATTCACCTTATACATGGCCAGACAACCTAGATACTCTTTGGAGCCATTCCTGCAAAGGAACCCTGCGCATTCACTATTTAACAAAAAGTTCACCTTCCTGTGTCAAGTTGTCTTAAACAGTCAATGCACAGAGTCTGTGTCACCCTGATCTTCCACTGATGAGGGAAATAAACACAGGAACAAAATGTTAGGTAGCAGTCCAGCTTAGCTAAGGAATTGGAAAGTTACTCACGTCGGTAGGGACATTGTCCAAACTCTGCAGCAACGACTTCTACGGATATCCAGAGGATCCTTTTCACCACCTGGTAACGCATGTAATACAACCTAAAATCTAATTACATGATAGCTGGAGGGAAAAAAAGCCCTAGCGAAGCTCTCAGGGAAGCCCCAGCTATTCAGACAGAAGGAAAAGGACAATGCCTTCACTGGATTTGCAGAGAACTGTGATTTCACTGGGAGTTGAAATTATGTTTGTGTAAGAAGTAGTAAACAAAATCAAAACCGGCAGCAAGGTGGAAACCATCCAACCATTTCCCTAGGGTAACTTTATGAAACACGGTGAACAAAGGGCAGATCCCATGACCCTGCATTTATCCTATCCTCCTCATGGAATATACAACCAAAAAACAGCTTCTGAGAGGGACAAGAGAAAAAGGCGCTCATTTAAGTGAGTACAGAAAGTAACTACTCCTATTCAAAAAGGGTTTCACTAACTGAAGGATGGATACCTTGGAGTCCCAGGAAGAGGGCAAGGGACAATCCTGAAAGAGGAAAAGCAAAAAATCCATATAGATACCGTGTGGACAAAAACACCCCACTGCATAGTGCTGAACTCAAAGCTAGTCAGCAAGGAATGCCAAGAGCAAGTTTAAACATACGAGGTCCAGCTAGCTTTAGGGAAAAGTGTGAGTGGTTGGAGTTAAGGATGATAATGGGGAATTGCTTTCTTCCTCGGCTAAACATAAGATCTCCAGTGCAAAGAGCACATCTGAAGGCCCAGACTGCCTTGCAAGACCTAAAAAAAGGTCAGCTTCCTAGAAACGTTATCCCTATGCCTATGCCTCTAAATGTGAATATCTGAAAAACAGCAAGAGAAAACTTACCATCTTCTGGTTATCTGTCCTCTTCCTAGAACTCCTACCGTGCAGTAATATTTCCACTGTGGCACATAACAATACAGAAGTTCAAAGTCTCCCACTACCTTGGCTGTCTGCACACATTACAGGAGAACCACAGCCAAGAAAACTAAAGAACAAGTTTCAAGTTGGCACTTGGCAAAACAGCTGTGCCCCATTTAGAGACTACAGAGCTGGTTAGACACAGCAGCTAGATCAAATTACTACGCTCTTATCTTGGAAATTAAAGTGAGATCTTGGCTTGTATCTTCCACAGAGGAAGAAAGCTGAGTCTTCCTTGATTTGGTTACAAAATCACCAAATAATTCCCCTCAGTGCTGGACTGAGAGAGCAGAGAAAACACTGCAAACCATTATACAGCTCTCCAAAACCGCAATTGGCTCAGACTGACTGCATTCGTCTCCCAGATTAGTAATAATTTTAAACACATAGATGAACATAAATATTTAAACATCTTTATACTTCTTCTGTTTATCTGTGTTACAGCCTTTACTGCAATTAAATGTTACATATTTGCTTTTAGCAGATAAGGAAAGGAAAACCAGGTAAGAGATGCCTCTTGTCACTTATCCCTCTAAAATGATAAACATATTCATTCATTTCCAAGGAAATGTCTTGGTTCAACTGTACAAAAAAAAAAAAAAAAAAAAAAAAAAAAAAAAAAAAAAAAAAAAAAAAAAAAAAAAAAAAAAAAAAAAAAAACCAACAACCACGACAGGCAGCTAACACTGCATCCAAAATGAATGTACATACTTTTCTTGCCTTTCTTCACTGGTACATTTTTTTTTTCTCCTTTGGAATGTATTTATAAGCTTCCTAATTACTTTCAAAAACAAGGAAAAAAGAAAAGAATAAAAGTCCCAAATGTACTGGAAGGAAAAAAGAAAAAAAAAAGAGGAAAAAACCAAAAAAAAAGCGCTACCATTTAAGTATAGCAAGGCACATAAGAGTTCTTTGTTTTCCAACCCAGAACATTCTGTGCTGAGGTCTGAGATCCTCCTGTGGTGCTCCCTGCAAAGCTATTCCAAGCAGCTTCAGTAATCAAGTATTTAACACAGGAAAGAGAAAGTTCCAGTGCTTAGGACTTCATGATGGGCAGGCAACCAGGTCGCATCTGTCTCACAAAATTCACATGCACACTCTTGCAGACAACCTGGTCTAAACACAGGACTTGACCTTCAGCTACCAGGAGGCCTTCAACAAAACCAGAAATGCAGTACCAAATTCTCCACTGGATTTTTTTTACAGCTGGTTGGTGTGGGAGTAAAATACTACCAGTGTTAGGCATGAGTGGAGGTTCTTTGTTTTTGTCCCACACTGCACAGGTGTAAATGACAGCATATGGGCGGTAGAATGTGAAGACTCACATTAACAAGACATAATTATAATTTCCCACGTATTAGACCTCTCAGCCAACCCAGCCACCCACTACACGCTTACTAAGTGGAAGTCAGAAGTGAAAAAACCCCAGGCTATTTGTTCAGAAGCAGTTTCAAAAGTAGGATTTGGATGGCAAAGTAAGCACGTTATATGCTTATCATTAACCTACCAACTAAAAACAAAAATGGAAATCACTGAAGAATCAAAAATGCACCCCAAAAAATCAGCAATACAAAATAAAAATCTACATCTTTATTTTTGCACATCAGACGATGAGATGTTCCTGCAAACAATACAGAAAAATAGAATAAAAAGCAGATTCTCTGTAGGTTGCATGACAGCTTCTTTTATTTGTACATGAAGCGTGATGCCATTCAAGGGTGAGTCACTGTAATCATAAAAGTTCCTCACTAAGCAACATGACAAACTGTTCTCTCAGGGGGACTGATTTAAAGCACATTTTCCAAATTTTAAGACTATCAGAGACTAAAGAAAGCTGAATTTTCTGAGCAGGAGTCAGCAGAAATAGGCCCATGGTATCTTACTAATTTGAAGACATGGCAAAAAAAAAAGCAATAATGATTCACCAAAGAAAGTCTGTTAGTCATAAATTCTCTCTGCATTTTATCTTTTGCTGACACGACCAGGTTTAAAGGTGGGAATGGAGAAAGAGAGAACGCCATGTCCAAAACCTCCCACACTTTTTGCTACCTGTGCCCGTCTGATATGTGCATTCCTTTAGAAACTAAAGTTTACAGCAAGATTTTGAAGCTGAAATTTTCCCTTCAGCTTTAATGATGACCACAGAAAGGGTTCTCTTAAGATCTTGTTCTTGTAAGGAAATCAAGTTATCTTCACCCATCCATCCAGCATATGATTCCCGTTTTATTGTGGCACTGCTCCAGACACACGCCACGGCCCAGCTTGGCAGTTTCTGTTCACCAGTTCCTGCAGTGGTACATTGATACCCAGGTCCTAGTGCAAGCTGGTGCGCAGGTACACGCCAACGTTCAATCTTAAAAAAGTCTTCATATGAGGACACAACATGTTCCTACACAACTCTCTCAAAAGAGGTGCAAAGACACTAGGCTCCAAATCCACCCTTTAATTTAATAGAGGGTAGAAAGGATTTAACGGAAAAACTGCAGTGTTTTTCCTGCAGTTACCTGCAGTCGCCACATAAGCGAGTATGTGCCCTTCCTTTCGTTCCATTCCTTCCTCTTTCAGCCAAATAACCAATGTTTCTAAAGACAATCTTTTATTCACCCTTGGCAAGTGCCAAACACTTAGTGTATTGCGATTTTTTTCTGCAGGCTCTGTTTCCAACGTCATGAGGTTGTGCAGCCATCTTCGGGATTTTTTTCAAACATTTACTAAGATAATCAAGACTACAGAAAAAACCAGTAATGCGACTCCTAAACACCAGGAGACAAAATAAAAGTTCTGAATATTTTAAAGGCTTGTGATCTTTCAAACATTTTTGGATTTGGGATGATAATTTAGGCCTTCTTGGTGGATGGGGGATGGATATCACTAATTTGTTGTTTCTTCTACTATCTTCATTGTCTGCCAAACCTTGAAAGAAGCACTGGTAACCCTTCTCCAGCTGTGGTACTATTAAAAAAAAAATAAAAATCTTCCTCCTTTTTTAAGACCCTGGTCATCCTATTGGTAATGTTATTTTCCTACCCTCAGACACATTCAGTTTATTGTCCAATAAAACCTCTTTTAAGCTCTTTTAATGCCCTATAAAGCTGATTGAATCCTGAAAGTGAAAGCCAACAAACGACAGGTGCTCACCCATTTTGAGTGCTGCATTATTTCACATGAAAAAAATGCTTAATTTATGGAAGATTACAACAGTTTGACCCAGCTATCAAAAAAAAAAAAAAAAACAAAAAATCCCGAACTAAATACAATAAAGGCAATAAAGAACTAAATACAATAAAGAAACATAGGTCACATCTAAGTATCTCTTAAAAACATGACAGAACCTTTGCACTGGGCCAAAGGATATAAGCAAAATAAGCACTTGTTGCCTGATCCAGGAAAGACACCCCCCTCACACCCCTTGTTTAATTATTACCTCTTTCGTGCCTTTCCTCAACAAGTACAGATGGCTTTTTAGCTGCCTTTGAAACATTTCTTTCTTCTTTCCAGGGTAACGCTAAATTGCTCATGTGATAGGAACATCTTACAAACTTTTGAAAGCTGCATGGAGCTCAGCATAGTAAGAGAGGATGGAGGTTTCCTAGTGTGCTCTCTGTGCCAAAAATTAGCAGTTGCTCTACCTTGGAGATACTAGGAAAGCATCTCTACTTCTGTCGGGGTTTTTTGTTGTTTTACGTTAGAAACAATTTTTGCTCTTTTCCAAGATGCTAAAAGTCAGCATTTGTTCCTGGATAATTTTTAAAAGACACCCTTAGTATTTCTTTATCTAGAGTAGATTTGCCCTCAAAAAACCTGTCACCATCATGACGGTACACGTGTCTCTATAGATCTGAAAACAGCAAGTCACTTAGGGCATCTTTACAGGTGAAAGGTATTGCTAAAATAAATATATATCAGCTTTATTTTGAAAAATAAAGCCCTCTAGCACTATGAACATTATGAATTCTGGAAGTATTATGTGAGTGCATCACATTCAGGCTTTGAACCAAATTAAAAATACAACCAAATGAATTTACACTGGACCCCCTTCCTCCCTCCTGAATGTAATTTTAGATACTTGTTAGCCACCTAGGTGGGCACATAAAGAGATGAAACATTGCATCTAGCTCAGTATTCTGATGTTTGGGTGGGTAATATGATTATGAGTGTCATAGGGCCAAAAGGCACAGAAAGCACTACTGGAGATGCCCCCGTTCACAAGCCTGCCTGCACAGATGGCCGTACGTTTGTTACTTCTCTGAGTTAATTGGATTACTGCCCAACAAAAGAAACTCACACTCTGAAGTTAGCAGAGCAGGACATTACCACATCATATCACACCCTAATCCTCAATCCAGACTTCTGTGAGACTTGAATCAAAACATGAAAATTACATTTTTGTCCTATATCCTGAAAAGACTGATTTCCTTCCCACTGTCATGTAATGAGGTGAGCCACATTGAGCTGAGTGACTGCGGAGTGGTATCTGAAGACACATGTAAAATTTTACCTGTGTGGTTTGAAAACTGGACAGAGTTCACCGTATCAACTTCGAATCCCAAAACCTGTAAGAGAATACAGGAATATTTCTTTTACTAACACACCTTTGTTAATACATTACCAGTATCTCAAAGCATGAGAAAGGATTCTTATTGCCCAGTGCATATTTAAAAATCTTGAGTGCTGTGAAAGCTGAGTCAACATACATGCAACGTAAACAAACAATGCAGTACTCTGCTGCTGCAGAGGACATGAAACAAAAGTGACACTGTCAACAGCACCAGAAAAAGAGCTCTAGATCCTCAGGCTAGAGTTCATCTGGGGATAAGGATGAAGAGGCTGGTCCAGCAGCAATCACTGAAACCCTGAGGAAAGCCTTGGCTAGTCTTCCTTGGCAAGAAAAGCAGTCTAAATTTCAAGACACTAAATTAATGCAAAATATGGTAGGAAGATGCTATTAGTATTGCAGAAAGCCTATCTTTCTAAAAGGAGGACAGAGGCATCTTAAGAGGGATCAGTGTTATGAGCCATACTTGGATGTCACGGTTTCCTTACAACTAAAAGAGAATAGGAAAAAAAAAATCACAGAGAATTAATTTGAGGCATGATTAGGCGATCAAAGCGAGAGAGTTTAAATACATACAGTAAAAAAACCCTAAAGCATGCTCCAAAAGCCTCCTGCTGCCTTGCATTACCAGCAATCCAAATACTGAAATATCCAAGAACCTGCTAGTGCAATCCACAAACACATTGTTGCTGCCCGAAAGAGGTAACTATCATGAAAATAAGAGCATTAAATCAGGAGAAAACTAATGAGTTTTTTTAACATGACAATACTTGCTTAATACAAACAAGCATGGCTGTTCAAGTAATTTTGAGACAGTTTTATCTGCCATGTAAGAAATCCTAATGCACCAGTGACATAACAGTCTGACATTTAATATTTGTTTCCACATCCTACTTGCTCTGAGTAAGAATTCTCCTCAAAAGACAAGCTGCTATATACGGCTCACTGAGTCACGCTGGGTGATAATAGTAACAATGCATTGCTGTTTATGATCCACGTTCAGGCAATTTGCTGGAGAAGGGGGAGTGAGCAAATGAAGCTTTTGCAAGTCACGTTTTTCACCAAAATGCACGCATCTCCCTTTTTGTCAAAAAGGCAACCCCTTCACATGTATTAAAAATCTCTGGGTGTATGGTGCCAGACATTAGTTTTTCCCTGTGCATGAACTTTCTCTCTCACCTGAAAACCGTTAAGTGATAAGGCCCTTATTTCAGACCCTAGGCTGTTACAAGGTAGAAGTATGTTCTGCAGCAGGTAGTTCCTCCTGCCTGCAGGCACTGCATTTCTGTCATTTCACAGCTCAGAGTTCACACAGATCTTCGCAGAATAAGTCTCTTCTTTCAATATATAATAAAGGTTTCTGCTCATCCCTAACCAGTAACCAAGTAATCTTACATTAATGATAGACAGCATGGTGGGTTGTCTCAGCCTGGTCAAGTTAAAATTAACCTGTTTCTACTCTCACCCCAGTTTCTTGTTTCACCTTTGTGGATTTTATTTTAAAGACTCAGGAATTAAAGCAGTGAGAACGTGACAGTAGTGTTGTGACTTTAACCTTGACGTTTACACACGCTCTTCAAAGTAATAAATGAGAATACTGTCTCTAACCAAACTGTCATCCCATATTCAATTCCCCTCCCTGCAATTAAATAGGCATAAGAAGTTCTTAGGTCCTTCAAACATCTTGGTAACAACTGTGAATTAATCCATTTCTGTGCAATATTTAGATCACGCCTCTCCGACTATTTAGCATCTGACACTGCAGAACACACTATCACTTACTAACCAGCCGTGTTTACACTTAGTGCTTCAGGAGAGTATGCACGACTGCTTGAAGGAAGGGCTGCTCTACAACACAGACACGCACTGTACTAGCTGATGGTCACCAGAAAGCGCAATCCTACACTCCACCAGCACTAGCTATCATTTGATTTCTCAACGAGCTTATCTGTAGCATTAGCGATTTTTTGTTTTGGCCAGTTAATTTGCTTCAACCAACAGAAGGGAAAATACAAGGGAGACCTCCTCCCTCAAGAGACAGCTAGCTGTCAGGTTAGCTTAGCTGGACGCTTGGTAAAAGAGAGTGGATAAAAGACCAACTCTTGGTAAAAGACTCTTGATAAAAGAAAGTGCTTTTGAATACTTGAGGAAAAGCCACAGAGAGCTCAAATTCAGCAAGGGAGTTTAACATTGAAAATTATCTACCTAATTAGGAATACAGAATTTCACATGTACACACCTAGAAAACTGAGATCAGAGCAAATGCATGGAATCAGATAAATCACACAAAATTAAGTCTTTCATATTTGTACACAAAAGTATCAAGTATCATCCAAAATTATGTATTTAGCTGGATGTCAGCAATTTTTTCAATGCTATGTGTTCAGAACAAATTCTAGCTTGATAACGGTTTATCATAGTTCACTGAAGCACACAGGTTTTCCTATGCTTTGCTCAAAAAATACAGTACAAGCCACAAGTAGCACTTTGCCAGGTGCACCTGTGTGACAAATGCTTTTATTGAGATACTGACAGTTTCACCTTAAACTCTCCGATGCACCATTTTCCCTTTGCTACCTTCATTTCTTTTGCATATGACTCTTATATGTTTGCAAAATCACCCAACTCTGGGTGTTAAAAACCTTTATTTTCCTCTGGGGGTACACACTTACATGTTCCTTGCACCTCTGTGTAAATCAGCTGAAGGAACTCACTTCACTTGGATTTTGCCTATGTCAGAACTGACACCTTCAGATCGTATTTGGCTAGTGTGAGGACTGAGCTAACTACGAAATGCACAATATTGGTTAATTTATTGCTTCTCTGTACCAGTCTTTAAAGTAGTCTACACCTGTGTTACTTCCCCTGCTCCCTACAGAAAGAATTCTGTGGTGATAGATCTGCCTCTGGTTTTGGAAATGTAGGTTACAGCAGACACTCTGTAAATGTCCAGGGCTCCAGCTGCCAGAGACACACATCACCTGTGTTACAATTACCCCATTTTAGATTACCAGCTCTCTTACACGCCATCCAGTAGAGAACAATTCCTGGTTTCCTCACTCTTTCTCTACTGTCATTCTGTACAAGCACTGTTGCCCACCCACAGAACTGCAAATCCTGGACAAACCTAAACCCACAGCCAGTTTGGGTAAGGATGATAGTGCTCTTCAAAGCAAAAAGCTATCTGAGTTCACCCTAAATCTCAGCCACCAGTCTAAGCACATGTCAAACAATGTTATTCTTAAGACCAAAACTAAGGCTGCCTATATCACATCACATAGTGACATTTACTGTGATCAAAGTCTCAAAGGAAATAAGTGATTCCAACATAATTTTTAAGTATCTTCAAGCAAAGGAGGCAGAACTGGTACATTTCTAAAAATAAATCTGCATGGCTGGCAGATCTGAATGACACATTTCAGAAAAACATTTTGAAGCTTAAATCAAGATACACACTCTGAAGCAGAATGTATTTGAAGAAACAGCTTGCATGAAACACATAATTCAACATTATGTATGAGATCAAACTGGGCTTATTTCTTCTTCACAAATAAATGAAGGACAGGGACAAACATCATCCAGTTCATCCCACAGTGCAGAAAGAGCTATCCCAGCCTTGCAAAGAGAAGGTGCATCACCCACACAGACACCTGGCCTACAGAACTATCAGAATGCACATCTTCAAACTAGCAAATGCTCAAGGGAAAAATCAACAGGAAGACACTTCAAAATGCATGGACAACCTCTAAAGGTGTTTGCTCTTTTTGGAAAACTGGACCAACAGCCTAGTTTTCCTAAAGGCACAGAAGTAATTTTAAACTTATATCCAGCCACCAAGCCACAAATAAAAAGTCAAAAAATGGATCTCTTTGAGAATTCAACTCAGTTTTACTAGTAGAACAACCTGAAGACCAAGACAGACAGAAAATGTCTTGAGTTATAGAGGTTATAATATACAGCTAGATCGCAGTTCTGGTTCACCTCTGAGAACGCAATCTTTTGGACCATCCCACTGTGTTAATGCATGAATTGGCGTTTTGTTTAAAATTTACAGTCCCTCTTCCTCTCCCCTCCAGCAAACATTTCAATCATACACACCCTGAAACATGCTATTTCTTCACAGTGAAGAACTAGTACCTAAGATTGTTAGGAATGAAAGATTACAAACATACATTTCCTTCAAGAGGACAGCCTAAGTTTTGCCTGTCATGTAGGGGACAGACTGTAAAACAACTCGAGGAAGAAAACTTCCACATTACAGAAAATTGTGAGTGGAGAACAGAGGAAATTAACAGGAAGACTGAAGCAAATGCAGCATCTCAAATTGAGTTTTAATGATTGATAAGCTTTATGTTTATGTATGTTTCTAAAGTTTAGTTCCCAGGAGAGGAAAAAAAGTAGTTAAGTTCAGAAGTTCATGTAATTCAAGTGACAGCTTTTCTTGCACACTTAGGAGATTTAAAATATTTATTTATATTTTTTTTAAAAAAAGAAAACCAAGCCAGCGCTTCCCCCTCCCCCCGCCCCCAAACTGGATACAAGATACAACTGGATACTTTATGTTTATGTTATGTATCAATGGTCTGGAGACAAACAGAAGTACTCCTCTTTATCTTTAATCCTATTGTTAACACCAACTGAGATGGAAAACTGTTAACTCCAAACACTAGCTCTGCTTCAGAGTAAATATTAATATAAATTCTCATTTAATGATTTTATTTACTCTGATAAATGCTGAGAGAAATGTGAAAGGCTGTTACTGAACTGCTTCTGTTTAAAATTTGTATTGCAGCTTTACTATGCTTCTGCAGGGAAAAAAGTAAATTTTCAAAAGTATTACACACTTTATAGCACTCAAGAAGTTTTCCTTTTTCCTTGTATCCAGTTTGGGGCGGGACTTCCTTGCACTTCAGCTCTTCTGCTTTGTAGCAAGATACTCGCCTGGAAATAAAGGTTATGGGGAAAGGATGACTCTGTTTCAGTTAATATTCACATGATGAACCATCCAAGCCAGGTATGTCCTGTCCTTTGTTGCGAATGAATGGTAGCAGATCAATAAGTTAGAGCAAAGTAGCAGTACGTATTAAGAATAGCAAGAAGGTGGTTAACACACACTAGACAAGCGACTCAAAATCATCCAGATAGAGACTAAAAAGGCATCGCTACATGCAGAATTCCAAATCAAGGATTCAAGTACGTAAACTCAACTGTGCTACTGATGCATTTTCCTTTACTGGGCAAGATTAACATGCAGGTACGTTTTCAGAAACAACCACTAATTCCAGCTGCCTTCCTACTTGATCACTAAATTATATGGCTAAGAACGATTCACAAAGACATGAAACCCAGGCAAATCTCACTACTTTCACTTAGAAGTGATGGTCAGGTTTGTCTTCATTGCAAGCTGGCTCAGACTCTGATCTACAGTCTGCTAAAATCTCTGGCCTGAGTTTAGAGCAATTTTTTCTGCAGAGAAAGCACGTCCTTGCAAAGAGCCTGAGAAGAAAGGAACCATGACAGATATTAGAATATGGTTTTTAACCAGTTCTAAACGAATATATTACCCTCAAACCTTTTACTTCTGGTAAAAACAAGCAGTTTGTGCTATTGAAGGATTTCTCATCTAGCTGCACTCTTGATCAAGATATGGAAGTTCCAAAGCACAGGATGGTAACAGATGTTACCATCAGTCTGACCTTCAGATCATTTTGTATTTCAAAACCCTTTCTAACCATTGTGCTATGATTTAAAGTAGAAGGAAAGCACCTAGAGAACATGATCTATTGTATTACTATCTTCAACACAGCACTACTACAGATTTCAGTGACAGAATTTGTAAGAAATAGATGTTGTTTCAAATAATGCATATTCACCTCCTTAAAGCATTAAAAATATACTCCTTCATAGAACGCTATGAATCAGACAAGTATTAGGCCCAAGCAGAACCACAGTAAACAGTGACAAAGAAAGGAGACCATCACTCTGTAAAGCACTGTGCTTAAACCAGCATCACATGAACTCGGCTGTAAAAAGCCAACATCCTGCACATCATACACAGTAAGAACACAGCTAGGAACAAGACACAGGTCCCTCCCCGCCAAAGAGCTTAGGGAATTTATGCTGCCAGAATCCACTATACTACATTATATATACTCTATCTGTGTGCTGCCATGATCTCCACACTACTGTATAATACGTGTGGTCTTGTACTTTGTCTTTCAGAACACAGACCATGCCACCTGCTGCAGCAACTGGAACAGATGCAAAATCCCTCTATTCTTCTCCACAAATTAATGTTTTTTTAAGAAGCCTTCTAATATACTCAAAACAAAAGTGTTTAATTTTCAAAAAGTAGCAGAGGCACATGACAAGCCTAGGGGCTCTACAGAAAGGAAAGGAAGTCCTCAGTTTCAAGAGCCAGCCAAGCTTTCCAAATAATGAGGAAGAGCTTTGCTTTATGTAATCTAAAGCACACAGCTACATTTAAAAGACTCAAAATGAATAGTTAAGAGCAAATCTCAAATATATATGCACAGAACACAAATATACACACACAATTCCTTAAGCTTAATATATGAAGTGTATCTCAATAAACATCTCAACTAAGTCTATGAATTTTAATTAACAAATACTTAATAACTGCCTAATCACAGCCTTACTCCTCTGCCTCCACAAATACAGGCAACATAAGGAAATTCAACAACAAGGTGAGTTGGCATAAGACACTTGCATAAATGGATTTGATACAGAAGCTAGTAATAGACAGCTGTATTAATAGAGCATGTCCAGTGCCCCCTGCAAAGGGAAAGCACTCAAAAATACCAACCAGTAGCCCACCAGAACCACAGTGTATGCACTGAAAAGTGAAATAGTCTGCCTGTTTAGGACTGCACAGGGCATGTCTGGTGAACTTCAGAGAGCCTTTATTTGACAGTATGTGACAGCAACACAAAACCAATCAAAGGCTTGAAAAGCTGCACTATATGATCATATCTTCTTCCAGATGACCTCCCTCCTCATTCACATCTAGATCACAGCTGGTTTTATTGCTGTTAATAGGACACACATATGGTAGGCCCTACACCAACAGGAAAATCACTCTTGTAGCAATTAACACTGACAAATGCATCAGTCAAAGGACAAGTTTTACAGCACAAAGACGCACATAAACAAAGGGGGTTACAGAGAGTTAAACAGACACAATTTATTAGTGTCTAACAACATTTCAAGAAGTGTTGTGGTAAGTCCTCAAACTGCTGACTTTTAGCAGAGCACGTGTACAATCCACAAACTGAATTACCTGTATCAGTCTACGAAATCACTGTATCATGTAAACCAAAATCACTCCACCCCTTCCAATCTTTTAATATATATTCAAACCGAGATTAATTGAAAATCATTAACAGAATTAACTTTAACGCCACAGTTAAAATTACCCTGTCAAACAAGGTAATTGAGGTTTTGGGTTTGGTTTTGGGGGTTTTTTTTTGCTAAGTAATGGCAGCAACACTTCCCAATTAAGAAAGTCTCTCCTTCAGGCCATGAAATGTTCTCTGCATCCATTGCATTACAAGTCATTTGCATATATGTGCTGATGTTTATGTACTACCGTTTTGGAACTTTAACATGACTATAGTTCCAGTGAACATCATTACTCCACTCTAGTCCTCTGGACATTAAATAGAAACATATTTTAAAAGGCTGAATTTATGTAAGCAAATTAATTTGGAAGGGGAGAAAGAGAAAGGATTTCTCAGCTGCAGCTTGCACCTCTCACTGTGTGCCAGCACTTTCACTTATTTGCATCTCCTTCCACTCGATACTGAATCAAAAGACACACATTGTAGTGGGTGCAGAAAATTAGAACACACAACCAGTTTGAGAAAAGGAACTTGGGAAAAAGAAATGGCATGTCCTAGCAATTAGTGAAGCAAGCATAATTGCTGGCATGGGCTGATTAACCGACTTGAAATTGCTATTGACTAACCCCATCTCTTTTTTCTTTCTGAGCTTTTAATAAACCATACCAAATAGATAATGCGAACTATGTACATACAATATAGCTGTATTTTAGTGCAGTATTTCACAAAGCACTGAAAAGAAAAATCACTAAAGTATTGGGGACATTGTGCCAGATAAAAACACAAGAGCAAATAAACCAGCTTAGGAACAGGGACGCTGGAAATATTGCTGCTGATTCATTAATCTAGAGTCAGGTACCCAAAAGGCCACTTCAAATTCTGAGATTAGAAACAGACAATAAAAAAATAGAGCAGATGACCTTGAGAAAAGTTATTTCACTAATGACAAAGACACAGGAAACACAGGAAAGGCTATAACATACAAATGAACAGTATTCAGTATTTAGATAGCATCTGATACTGTTAAAAACAAGAGAACTTTATATTCTCAAAAAAACCCTACAAAATACATTATACGAAGACTATACAAACAATACACATACAAAATCAAGAATATATGAACAAGCTATCCAGTTGGAACTGTTTGCCCTCACATTAAAAAAAAAAAAAAGCCCTAAAAATCCCCAAACCCCCA